>NW_026879702.1:0-27675 GCF_032173495.1 Musca vetustissima | reverse complement strand
ATAGTAAGTAGTAATTAAATAATTTTTTTTCAGAAACTTATTTTTAGCTGTTCCTGTTTTTGGCTCCATTCCTTAGGATGCTGTAATTTTTCCCTCTGTATGAGTGCCAGTTGTTCGTTATTCTGTTCCAGCTACCGTTGTAGCTACTGCACCTGTTACCAAACCATATGTTTAAGCTGCACCAATATCATTGATCCAATATGTTCGCACATTGACACGAGTTACCAATTCATTTGCACTCCCGGCAAATAAAATGTATACTACAAATATATTATATTGCATCTCTAATAAAATAGTATTTATTTATCCTAAGTTTGCAGTCGTTTTTCTTAATATTCTCTTTTATTTTATATTATTTTCAGTCGAATTAATTTTTAAAATAAACGTAAAATTGCCTGTATAATCTGGCCTTATATAGGCTTTTTACAGACGGAATATTTAAGATCTGGATATATATATATATATATATATATATTATAAGAATATTTTTTTAATTTATTATAAAACCAGTGAGCGGAGTGATATAGTCGGATGGGGACGACCATATGATACCCTACACAACTTTCACGAAAATATAATATAACTTTCTTATGATCTATATTCTGAGCATGGACAATATTTTTCGATGTTTGCACCCTCTTGACCGCCTTGAGGTCAACAAATATTACTAATATTCACTACAGACCTTCTGATGTTATGATCTACTCGGAAAAAAACACAAAAAATTAAATTTTCGGTCCACTTCATCCCAATATTATCATCTGATCACCATAGCGATTAGCGCTATATTTTCGCCCTCTAATGTGGTAATGGGTTACTAAATATTATACGTAAGCACGTTTAAATATTTAAGTACAACTCCCACATTCGAGTACTTACTTAGCTGGCTTTATTTCACGGAGCGTCGGTCTTTTGCGCTGTTTTTATACCCTCCACCATAGTATGGAGGGTATATTAATTTTGTCAATCCGTTTGTAACTCATCGAAATATTCATTTCCGACCCTATATATATATTCTTGATCAGGGTAAAATTCTAAGACGATCTAGCCACGTCCGTCCGTCAGTTGTAATCGCGCTATCTTCTGAAGGAATTGAGATCGGGTGCTGAAATTTTGCATAGGTTTGTCTTTTGTCCGCAGGCAGGTCAAGTTCGAAGATGGGATATGTCGGTCCACGTTTAGGCATAGCTCCCATATAACATTACCTACCAATTTTCGGTATTTTGGGGTTCTTGAGCCCGTTTTTCAACCGAAAACGCTGAAATTTGGTACATTGAGTTCTTATTGGGTACTTAATGTCTCCACAAAAAATTATGAATATAGGTCCACTTTTTCTGGTAGCCCCCATATAACGGTACCTCCTAATTTTCAGTATTTTGGGGGTTTTGATCGTATTTTTCCACCGAATTGGCTGTAATTTAGTAATTTAGTTCTTAACAGGTATCAAATCTCTCTACAAAAAATTTTATATATAGGTCCATTTTTTTAGGATAGCCCCCATATAAGCGTACCCCCAATTTTCTGTATTTTGGGGTTCGTGAGCGCGTTTTTCAACCGAATTCGCTGCAATTTGGTATTTTGTAGTGGTATATGGTAACAAATCTCCCTACCAAAAATTTTTAATATTCGCCCTCTTTTTGAGGTCGTCCCCATATAACCCCCTTTTTTATATTAACATAGTTGTATGATTTGTGCAGTGTTTGGGTTTGTTTCTAAGACTCAGTTGTAATCATTTCATCTGCGGAAGATGCGAAAAAAAAACTAGAACATAAGGTTCGATAATATATATATATATATATATATTCATATATATGAACTGTAACCCGCTTTTAGGCCTAGCCCCTGTGTGGGAGGTACCAGAAAGGGTGAACCGATATTCCCCATTTTCGAACTTGAACTATTTTGGAAGAAATAATAAGATGGGCAAATGTTTAGAACCATAATCGGTTTGTAGAAATGTGGGTATAGGTACACTTTTTGGTATGTTCCCTATATATTTTTTTCAAGTACCTGTCAGTATATCTATGGTGGAGGCCCGTCCGAACTTAACGCTGGTTCGCTTTTATATGCCTTTTGGGCTGGGCATCTTCATCCATTCTCACAACATGACCTAGCCAACGTAGCCGCTGCAGCTCAATACGTCTAACAATGCAAATGGCCGAGAATAGCTGGTACAACTCATGGTTCATTCGACGGCGATATTCACCGTCAACGCAGATCGGCCCATAGATCTTTCGGAAATTTTTTCTTTTAAACACTCCAAGAGCTGCCTCATCTGCTTGCATAAGTACCCATGCTTCAGATCCATATAACAGTACGGGTAGTATCAGCGTCTTGTAGAGTGTGAGTTTGGTCTGGCGGGAGGTGACCTTGCTTTTGAGTTGCTTACTCAGACCATAGTAGCATCTTTTGGCCAACACTATCCTTCTCCGAATTTCAAAACTGATGTCATTAGTTTTATTTATGGCGGTACCAAGGTATATAAAATCGTTGACTATCTCGAAGCTGTATTTTTTAAGTTCTACAGTTGGTCCGGGCCTACTGGACGTCTTGCGCGTTGATACCATCAGCTGGGTCTTCTCGCCGTTTACTGCCAGACCCAGTTTGGCAGACTCCTTCTCAATTTGTTCAAAGTTGGCTGTTACCGCTCTTAATGTTCGACCCATTATGTCGATGTCATCAGCGTAGGCTGCCTGTATCTGTCAACAGGTTTCCTTCTTCATCTCTACCAAAGCCTTCGGTTTGGTGTTTTACTCGTTGGTAAAATTTCCGGACTTCATTCGGAATCCTGTACATCTCGGTTTGCTCCCGCTCACGTTTTTCTTGTTCTTTCTTCTTTTTTCTGAAAATACGTTTCTCCTCTCTACTTTTCTCCATTACGTGTTGCTATTGTCTACAGGGTTGCCCTATATGCTGCGTTACGACATTCCTGATCGTACCACGGATTTCTTGATGGTGGTCTTTGGTACCCAAGTATTGCTTTTGCTGCAGTTTGTAGGGAGTGGGCAATTCTCTATCATTGTGCTTCTATATTATTATCGGGACAAGGAGAGCAGTTGGGTAAGTTGAGCGGAGTAGGCTTCTGCTAACTGTTGTGTCTATCACAACATGATCGATTTAATTTCTCGTTGTTCGATCGGGAGAAATCCAAGCTGTCTTGTGTATATCGAAATGCTTGAATCGGGTGCTTCTAACTTCCATTTGTATTGCTGCCGCGAAGTCAATCAACATCATGCCATTGTCTGATGTTTCTTCATGGAGGCTGAATTTTCCGACAGTGGGTCCAAAGTCTATGTCCTTCAGGGGTAAATATATACGCCATAGAATGCAAATTTTGTCATTTTTCATACAAAAGTCAGGGTCCATTTGACCCGCTAAGTTTGGACCGATCTATTTAGATTCACCCCTTCAAAGGGGGTTATGAAATCGAAATACCTAATTGCAGTTTGATAGGAAAATAATTCTAGGAGTTTCAAGATGCATAAACTGGTGCACGATTTTCATACTTTGGGGACTATGTCCAAACATTGAATTGTATTGGCAAATTTCTGGGAAGACATTTTTTCTCTCTCCAAGAAAGCGGAAAAGTTGGATGCAATTTTCTAAATAGAGAAATAGGACTTTACGGCACATTAGGGCTATTCCATTTCCCTAAAAATCCATTCATCTAGCATTCTTGAATGTTGTATACCCATTTTAAATTGGTGGACTAATTTGACTCATACTAGTATTGAGAAGTTAATCGTATAATATGGAATTTATGGATCCATTATGGCAATGTAATGTAAATATAATGAAAGTTGAGAAAAATCGAAATGTGGACAATTTGTGGAGGAGGTATGTAAAGGATTCAATTGGAGATATCGTTAATTTTCTCCAAGTCTAGGGTACGCCATAAATGTACCCTGCTCTACACACTCGAACAAATCCTGACAGTACAAAAAAGGCAGATATACGTACATAAGTCTAATGAGCTAAAATTAATTGTAGAAAATTTATATTCGTATTTTACCGCTGACATACGAGTACACCTCAGCAACAAACCGCATATTTCCAATGCCAATCTAAATTCAATAAACATTATTACTTCCAACATTTATAATATTAAATAAATAACAAAATATTTCAAAATTGATGAACGTATAAATTAAAAATTAAAAAATTGATGATTATGTGTACATTAAAATATAATATTTAATTAAAAATCGCACAAAATCCAATAATTTATGACGAATTAAAACAAGGTCCACAATTCGTTCGATATTAAATTGTTAAATGATTTTCATATAAAAGTCGTATCGAAATTACACAAAATGTATCAGTTACTCAAACAATTAAGTCGCCTTAAAAATTACAACAAAATGGTTAGTAAAAAAAATCCAAAATATAGAGTTTTACATTAACAGAAACTCCTTATTTACAGAAACTCCTTATTGTCGCTGTTGCCGTTTTGGTTTCCTCAGCTCATGGTCGCTTCTTATATCCGGCTGCATCTGTACCAGTTGTTCAGTATTCGGTTCCAGCTGCATATCCAGTAGCTCCTGCCGTGGTTTCTGCACCAGTTACCAAAACATATGTTCAAGCTGCTACGGTTCCAGTTGTCCAATATGTCCGCCCACTGACACCGGTGACCACCACATATGTACGTCCAGCTACTTATTATACACGTACCGATTATTTGCGTCATAAATAATTGATTGAATTCGATGAGATACCAGTATATTTACTGAAAATTTAAATAAATTTTGAACTCTATTACTACAAATTTCATTTTTTTAATTTATATAAACATACAGATCGGATGCTTTCTCCCAAAGGTGGAATGTATATAAAATATTTCATTCCGTTTACAACCTGAAATATTTTTTGGAAAACCGAATCTGAACCGATGTAGACACACGCCGAAATGTCTGTAATTTGGCATTTCGAAATCTTCTAGGGTGAAGGAGATTTATAGTTTTTGTTGTTAATCCATAATTTAGCTTAGCTTCATGTAAAGGTTTCGCCTATTATCGATATTTTGAAGGTTTTAGCCGCATTATTCACACCATGGTATCTGTAGATTAACATTTCTGGTTCAACAAACAAGTTTTGAAATAAGCCCTAAGTAAATGTTCCTATCCCATTTTCGCCATTTTTTGGTTTCGGACCGAACGGGCTATAATTAGGCACTACAGATTCTAACATGGTTCATATAAGTTCATATTTTGCCATCACCATAACCTCTATATAAAGGTGTCACCATATTTTACGTATTTTTATGGTCCTTGGCGCAATTTTCAACTGAACCCATTGAAATACCAAGCCAAGTTATCTAACTTTTAATTTTTCTGTCCGCAATTTCGTTTTACCGAGAATAATAATTTGTAATATGTCCAAGTTTGTAATAGTTCCCATATTAAGGAGCGATATACTCGAACGGGGCCGTCCCGATGATCGTCCAATCCGAGCCGGAGCAAATGCAAGTTTGAATAAAAATTTCATCATACCATCCCCATAATAGAGAGTGTATATTAAATGTGTAATTTAATTTGGATATAGTTCCCATATAGCGGTGCCGATAATATTCTATGCTTAAGGAATTGTTTGCATATTTTCCAAACAAATTGGCTTTAATTTTTATTTTAGGTTCTTATTGGGAGTGACACTGAATTTGGGGAATTCTGCACTTAGAGGTCTTCGATTTTATGTTGATCAAATCTGTTATACAATTAGCTTCGAATTAAATTTACAAGTCTATAAAATATTGACCCTCTGTGGGAGAGGTGTCAGTAGGAGTGACCAATAGGCCCCATCTTCGGACTAGATATATACTTTGTAAAGCTAATAGGTTGTTCAAAGTTTGGTTCAAATCGGTACCAGAAGGAGTGGACCAATGGGTCCCATCTTCAGACTTGATCTAGTTTTGGTAAAGATAATATGTTGTGCAAAAGTTGAATAATCCTTTCGATTGATATTTATACCCTTCACCACACTGTGGTACAGGGTATTATGCCTTTGTGCATATGTTTGTAACAGGCAAAAGGAAACGAGATAGACACATGGTTCCTTTTGAGAATATGCATAGAATCACTTTCTGAGTCGATTTACGCATGTCCGTCTGTCCGTCCGTCCATGTATTTTTGTGAACAAAGTACAGGTCGCATTTATGATCCGATTTGGATGAAATTTCGCATAAGTCACTTATTTGGCCCAAGGACGAACCCTATTGAAATTGGGAAAAATCGGTTTAGATTTAGATATAGCTCACATATATTTTTTGGTCCGATTTAATGTAAATGGTGCACCAAAGTCCCTATATATCTTTCGATTTGGACGAAATTTGGTTCAGCGTAATGAATTAGGCCTAGAATGATATGTGCTGAGTTTCATGAAAGTCGGTTCAGATATAGATATAGCTCCCATATATAGTTTCGTCCGATTTTATGGAAATGGTGCACCAAAGTCCCTATATATCTTGCGATTTGCATAAAATTTGGCATAGCGTAATGAATGAAGTATAGAATGATGTGTGCTAAATTTCCTGAAAATCGGTTCAGATTTAGATATAGCTCCCTTATATATTTTCGTCCGGTTTAATGTAAATGTCTAGTATGATGTGTGTTAAATTTCCTGAAATCGTTGAAATCGGTTCAGATTTAGATATAGCTTCTATATCTGACCAAATGAAAATAATAGTATAGGTTGCAGAATGACATGTTTATGGATCCAATTTCATTTTGGTAGTCCTTTAAAAATGCGACGTCTGTTAGGATTCATCTGTCCGACTTTACTACTTTCCTTACTGGTATAAACTTAATTTTTAGCACAATTTCTACCATTTTGAGGGGGGAGGTACCAGAAGTGGACCGATATCCCCCAACTTTGAATTTGAACTAAGTCTGGGAGAAATATTATGATGTGCAAAGTTCGTTCGTGCGCACCAGCCAGCCAGGTAGACGGACGGACAGTTGTAAAACGACTCCATTTTTTCTGAAACAGGTTTGTTTAAAAGAGACATGGGAACTAAAACAAATATTTCGATGAGGAATGTTTTTGGGGCAAAGTGCTTAAAGAGACATGGGGTCTAAAACCAATATTTCGATGGGGCACCTTTTTTTATATCAAAGTGTATATACCCTCATTAGCCATATAGTTGAGGGTATGAATATATATTCAATTTCTCAGAAATCGTTTTTAAATATTATTTAATTCTACAAGTTCGATCGATCCATAGAAATATATTCTTTTAAAAACAAATTTTAGAAAATTGTTTATGGATCCAAATTAATTTTGGTATTCCTTTAAAAATGCGACGTCTGTTAGGATTCATCTGTTGAATATACCCAAAGTGGTGAAGGGTATCATATAATCGGCCCCGTCCTACTTTACTACTTTCCTTACTGGTTTAAACTTAATTTTTAGCACATTTTTTTATCATTTTGTGGGGGGACATACCAGAAGTGGACCGATATCCCCCAACTTTGAATTTGAACTAAGTCTGGGAGAAATATTATGATGTGCAAAGTTCGTTCAAGAGCTATCGTGCGCACCAGCCAGCCAAGTTAAACGGACGGACTGTTGTAAAACGACTCCATTTTTTCTGAAACAGGGTTGTTTCGAAGATACATGGGACCTAAAACAAATATTTCGATGATGAATATTTTTGAGGCAAAGTGCTCAAAGAGGCATGGGGTCTAAAACCAATAGAAATAGAAATCGTTTCTAAATATTATTTAATTCTACAAGTTCTCTCGATCCATAGAAATATATTATTTTAAAAACAAATTTTAGAAAATTGTTGTGCAAGTCAAGCATTTATTTCAAATCCAAGTTCCATATTCTAAAACACATATAAACTTTTATTTGTGACGCAAATAATCGGTACGGGTATAATATGTAGCTGGGCGTACATATGTAGTGGTTACAGGTGTCAGCGGGCGGACATATTGGACAACTGGTATTGTTGCAGCTTGGACATATGTTTTGGTAACAGGTGCAGTAACCACGGCAGGAGCTACTGGAACCGCAGATGGAACAGCATAACGAACAACTGGCACAGATGCAGCCGGATATAAGAAACGGGCGTGAGTTGAGGACATCAAAATGGCAAGAGCAACAATGAGAATTTTCTGTAAAAAAGTCGATAAAAATTGTTTAATGAAAAAAAAAAATATATGTAATATTTACTAACCATTTTTCTTGTGATTTTCAGTGCTACCGTGCTGTTAAACTGATTGATACAATTGTGTAATTCGTATTCGACTTTTATACGCAAATTTCCAAATTAAAAAATATAATAATGAATATATTTTTTAAATCTCATGTTATTGTTATTTTATGTTAATGTATAATGTTTGTTTAATTTTTTTGGATCAGGTAGCAATACGTAATTACTTCGTAGCGTCAAATTTAGAAATTTCGAATTTTTATTGGAAAACATATTAATTTACATTATTTAAAAATTACAAATAACCAAGGTGATATACACATATGCATTTATAGAAATCCAGATAAACATAGAATAACAATTTAAAGCAACATTTGATTGGTATCGATAAAATAAATGATTTAAGTCGGTTTAATTAAACAAATGAAACGCATAGATTGACACTTACAATTACTTTTTAAAACCACATTGTTCCCCAATTTCCCTATAAAAGCCAATTGAAAATTACAAAATTGTATCAGTTATTTCAACGACTTGATATTTTAAATATAACACAGCAAAATGGTAAGCTGTACAATAAAATTGTCTGTTCAACGAAAGTTGACAATTGAAATTAATTAAATCTTTTCTGCAGAAACTCCTTATTGTCGCTCTTGCCGTTTTGGTTTCCTCAGCTCATGGTCGTTTCTTATATTCCGCTGCATCGGTGCCAGTTGTGCGTTATTCTGTTCCAGCTGCGGTTCAAGTAGCTCCTTCCGTGGTTACTGCACCTGTTACCAAAACATATGTTCAAGCTGCAACTGTACCTGTCGTACAATATGTCCGCCCATTGACACCGGTAACCACTACATATGTACGTCCAGCTACATATTATACCCGTACCGATTATTTGCGTCAAAAATAATTAATGGAATTTCGAATAACCAAATAAATAAAGTTTAAACTTTTTTTCGTAAAGATTTTTGAAGTTGTTCATTAAATGATGATTTTTATTGAAAAAGACCAGTGAGCGGAGATTTATAGTCGGACGGGGTCGACCATATAATATCCTTATTATCCTATACTACTACTGGCAATATTTGCAATCTCTTTAACTATTATAGGTTAAGAAATCAATTTTCTAATCTTGGCATATTTTCTAAATCCTTTTTCTCGAGTGAATAATTATGCCATAAAATACATTTTTTCACTTTAGGTTGATTTAACCATAGGAATATTGACCGATCACCATCTAAACAGCCGTTCTAAGTATTTGATCAGATCCCGTTCATCGTGCATATAATAATTCCCTATAGAGCGACTGCAAAATGACACAAATAAAGTCCATTGTACCCCCTTAATAATATCCAACATCACCGTAAATTATAGGCGTTGTCCTTGACCATAAAATTTCAAAGCGATCAGCGCGACATTTCCGTCCTCTAGTCGGGTTATAATAATACTAAACAATACTATACTAAACAATATCATAACACATAGATACCTTTAAATATTTACGTATAATTCTCTCATCCAAGTACATGCAACAACATAATTGGTATTAATATAGGCCAACAACGCCTCTTGCATTCAGCATCAAAATTTTTTGGTCTACGTCCTTCAAATTTTGTAATTTTTCAAACAAAAGTGTGGATTCATTTGATCGATCTTTCTCAAAATAGTCTTGTTTATACTTTGGCCAGATCTCCTTCTCCACGATATTCGGGCCAAAAATAACGTTTTTGGTCCATTTCATTCCCTATATATTAGGGGTCAAAAATTATCGTACTTAGATCGACTCATCTAGTGGAGATATGACGTTCGGTATACTTAAGGGTCTAGGGTCTAGGGCAAATACTTTGCGGCGTTCCAAACTCTTGGTGTTGCACAAAGTCATAATACCCAGACAACATAGTTGTGTAAGGTATAATATGCTCAAATTCGACAAGTCATAACTTTTTAATACTCTCCGCCATAGGGTGCGCAATTTTGTAATTTTTCATATGAAGGAAATTTCATTGTAAATTGACTATATTTTTCATATTATAACTATGTGATGGAGCGCATTTTAAATTTATATATCCTTTTTTAAAACCTCGAAATATATATCGGAGACCGCTATGCCGATTCAGCAATATATGTCTGTCTGTTGAAATTATGTCAGATGGTGTTTACTGGGTAGAAACCGAAATATAAACAAGTGAAAAAGCGTTAAGTTCGACCGAACTTTTAATACCCTCCACCATAGACATACTGACAGGTACTTGAAATAAAAATGTAGGGAACATACCGACATTTATACAAACCGATTATGATTTTAAATATTGGTCCTAGACCCATGTTTCTTTGGGCCAAATTTGTTTCCAAATTTTTTAATTTCATCCGAACTTGGCCATCTTATTATTTCTTAGCAAACACGGAACAAATCATATAACTATTTTAATATAAAAAAGGACGACCACAAAAATATTAAAAATTTTTGGTAGGAAGATTTGGTACCATATACGACTACAAAAGACCAAATTGCAGCGAATTCGTAAAAAAACGCGATCAATAACCCCAAAATACTGAAAATTGGGGGTACCCTTATATGGGGCCTATCCGAAAAAATTAACCTATATTTATAATCTTTTTTGTGGAGAGATTTGGAACCTATTAAGAACTCAAAATACTAAATTACCGCACAATTCGGTGGAAAAATACGATCATAACCCACAAAATACTGAAAATTAGGAGGTACCTTTATATTGGGGCTACCAGAAAAAGTGGATCTATATATATATATATATATATATATATATATAATAATTTTTTGAAGACATTAAGTACCCAATAAGAATTCAAGTTACCAAATTTAAATGTATTCGGTTGAAAAACGCGCTCAAGAACCCCAAAACACCGAAAATTGGGGGGTACTGTTATATGGGAGCTATGCCTAAACGTGGACCGAACTTGAGCTGCCTGCAGACAAAAGACGACTCTATCCCAAATTTTGGCGATCTATCTCCATTCGTTTAGACGCTAGAGTGATTACAACAGACAGACAGAATAGACGGACATGGCTATATCGACATAGAATTTTACGCTGATCTCAATTCCTTCAGAAGATAGCGTGATTATAACAGACGGACGGACATGGCTAGGTTGTCTTAGAGTTTTGCCCTGATCAAGAATATATATACTTTATAAGGGGGTATAAAAATGGCCCATTTTCTATAATTTGGTAGTTTTACCCGCATTCTCATTTTTTGTAAGTTAAAACACATTTATTCAGAAATTGTTATACCCTTAGCCTTATGGCTAATAATGACATACACACTTTGATACGGCAAAAACTTGCCTCATCGAAATATTGGTTTTAGACCCCATCTTTCTTTGGATCAATTCCGTTTCAGACAATTTGGAGCCGATGTACATATGTCCGTCCGTCTGTTTGGTCGACTGGAACGCACGATAACTCTCGGAAGGGTTAACCGGTTTAATCCAAACTTTGTACATCGTAACACCTCTTCTAAACTTAGTTCAAGTTCGAGTATGGAGAATATCGGTTTACCCTTTATGTAACAAAATGGTCAACATTGTGCAATAAATTAATTTTATACTATCATGCGGACTAGGCGATTTTAACCAAAATTTGTACACCCTATTATATTTAACAAGCCTATATCAAATCCGAAGATGTGGCCCATTAATCCACTCTGTCTGGTATCTCCCCCACAAAGGGTCAACATTTTCAATATTTACAAATCCAATATTAGGCAAATGGAATGTCCGATGTGAACCAAACATTGCACAATCTATTATATTTAACCATCCTAGATCTGTTATATTTAACCAGCCTAGATATGATCATCGGTCCACTCGTTTTGGTACCTAAATCTGAATTTTCAATATTAATAAATCCAATAGTCCGAAAATGGAATGTCCGATGTGAACCAAACTTTGAACATCTTATTATCATTGCCAAGCCTAGATCAAGTCTGATGATAGAATCCACTGATCCACTCCATGTGGTATCTCCCCCACAAAGGGCCCACCATTTAAAAACTTGTAAATTTAATTGGGAGTGAATTGGATAACCTCTTTGATCAACATTAAATCCGAAATCTTTCTGATAAAATCATATACCTCATATAAAGCAAATAATGAAACCTGTGTGTAATTCCGAAGACCTTCGCATACAACAGACTGAGGGTATATATCTGTCGGCAACACCGACTGACACTTTTTTACTTGTTATTACATAGATGTATTTTTAGATATATAACCCATATAAAGGTTTTTTCTAAATTACTTATTCCCTTTTTCCCGATCTTTTTAAAAATGGTGGAGGGTATGAAAGAAAAAAAGACCCGACCTTTTACGTATTGCTTTTTGTATATTTGTCTCTATAACGGTCAGCAAAATCACGAGGAGGATATATTTTGTTTCACATTTAGGTATGGATCATACGGACTAATTAGCTGCCAATAGGAACGTTAAACGTAGTATTTTGGAAAATTTCCCAAGACTAACGTCTTTTTACAACAATTTAAGAAACTTTTTTCTCTTTTTTTCTCCAATTATTAATTAGATAATTAAAAACATCGTATGTTGAGGTTTTTGGAAAGGCCGTTGGACAAAATTTAAATAATAAGTTTTCCACAATATTTTATCTCTGATAACCGGTCAGTTTTAAATTTCTAACCGGTTTTCTAGAAATTTTCGGAATATAACCTTGACACGTAAAAATATCAATACTTTCTGACAGTTATTTGAAATATCTATTTTTTTGCTAACGTCACTATTTGTCAGTTCGGTTCACTGCCGCAATCGATTCAATTCTCTTAGGTTCATTTGCGGTTAATCATTTCAAATATTCCTTAAAAACAATTCAGAAACAGGCTACCGTAGGTCATTTAATTCGATACATTAATTAAGACGGATGCAAGCTAAAATTTAGCCATTAATGAATGTTATTTAAAAATAGATTAACAAATCCGATGAAATTTTTATGTGGCAACGAACAAAATAGGATAATTTATGGCAAAATAAAAACAAAATCATTATCCTATTAAAATAAAATAAATATTGAAAATAATTAAATAATACAAGAAATGTTCAATGAATTCGAATACATATAAAATTGGGGCACAATTTGAAATAAGTTAACAGTTACAATTGATCGAATAATCGCTGTAATACATATTGGAATTAAAAAATGGTAAATTCTTATTACGAAAATCCTTTAAATTAAATATTATCAACTGAAGTCTTTTTCAGAAACTCATCGTTGTCGTCTTGGCCGTTTTGGTCTCATCCTGTTATGCTGCTTTTGTATATCCCGCAGCATCGGTACCAGTTGTTCGTTATTCTGTCCCGGCTGCAGTTCCGGTAGTTCCTGCTCCTCTTACCGTTTCCAAGACATATGTTCAGGCTGCTTCCGTTCCTGTGGTTCAATATGTCCGCCCATTGACACCAGTAACATATGTTCGCCCAGCAACCTATTATACCCGTACCGATTACTTACGCCACAAATAATTGAAGAAAACGAATAATAACTTGAGCACTTGACTATAAAAAAATCGAATAATAATTTGAGCATTTGATTTAAAAATAAATTATCTGTTTTGGCACCAAACCTTGTAAAATAGCACTCTGATAAATAAGAATATTTAGGGGTTCTATGATACCAATTATGTTAGAGTCCATGAAAAAAATACCTTCGATAATTGGGGTAATAGTATTTTTTATACTCTGTCAAAATGTGAATCTATATTGAAAAATTTTAGGCAGGAGATTTTTATTACAGGAATTTACTTTGGGAATGTCGGCTAGAACCGACAGGACAGGGTGGGACAGTTATATGTGAAAATTTTATTGCAAAGAGGTCAAAATAACGATCTAGCAGATTATCACCGATCTTTTTTCGAACAGCAGAAAAAGTACAACCCTTTTTCATTTAAAATACATAGAATCCATCGCAAATTTTATATGTGGGCTCTGCCATTGAAAAACACGATTTGTAGAAAACAAACAGGGCATTATAGCCGCGAAATATTGGTCCTAGACCTTTTTGGTATACCGATCATCATAACTCGACCACGTTAGTCGATCTATCATTATAATTTGTAAACACGTTACAGTCACAGTTATGGACAAATCGTCACGAAATTTTCGTATTATTTTTATACCCTTCACCAAACTGTGGTACAGGGTATTATGTCTTTGTGCATATGTTTGTAACAGGCAAAGGGAAACGAGATAGACACATGGTTCCTTTTTAGAATATGCATAGAATCACTTTTTAAGTCGATTTATCCATGTCTGTCCGTCCGTCTGTCGGTCCATGTATTTTTGTGAACAAAATACAGGTCGCATTTATGATTTGGATGAAATTTGGTATAGGTCACTTATTTGGCCCAAGGACGAACCCTATTGAAATTGGGAAAAATCGGTTCAGATTTAGATATAGCTCCCATATATATTTTCGTCCGATTTAATGTAAAGGGTCCCTATATATCATTCGATTCGCACGAAATTTGGTATGGCGTAATGAATTAGGTCTAGAATGATGTGTGCAAAGTTTCGTGAAAATCGGTTCAGATTTGGATATAGCTCCCATAAATATTTTCGTCCGATTTCAAGTAAATGGTGTACCAATGTCCCTATATATCGTTCGATTTGCACGAAATTTGGCATAGCGTAATGAATTATGTCTAGAATGATGTGAGTTAAGTTTCCTGGAAATCGGTCCAGATTTAGATATAGCTCCCATATATATTTTCGTCCGATTTAAGGTAAATGGTGTACCAATGTCACTACATATCTTTCGATTTGCACGAAATTTTACATAGCATACTGAATTGATACTAGAATGATGTGTGCAAAGTTTCGTGACAATCAGTTCAGAGTTAGATATAGCTCCCATATATATTTTCATCCGATTTAAAATAATTGGTGCACCGAAGACCCTGTATATCTTTCGATTTTCACGAAATTTGGCATAGCGTACTGAATCGGGTCTATAATAATGTGTGCAAAGTTTCGTGAAAAACGGTTCAGATTTAGATATAGCTCCCATATATATTTTCATCCGATTTTAGGTAATTGGTGCACCAAAATCTCTGAAAATCACTCTATTTGCACGAAATTTGTCATAGCGTACTGAATTAAGGCTAGAATGACGTGTGCTAAGTTTCGTGAAAATTGGTTCAGACTTAGATATAGCTCGACCGATTTTATGTAATTGGTACACCAAAGTCCCTATATATCTTTCGATTTGCACGAATTTTAGTATAGGGTACCGAATTAAGTCTAGAATGATGTTGCTAAGCTTCGTAAAAAGATCCATAGCTAGGCCGATTTACACAACGTACTGATGTAATATAAATTAGTCTCTGGAAAGTTTCCCTGAAATCGGTTCAGATATATTCTACATATGTTAGGATACATATGTAGAATATATCCAAAGTGGTGAAGGGTATCATATAGTCGGCCCAGTCCGACTTTACTACTTTCCTTACTGGTTGGTAAAAAGTAGTGAATATTTAGGGGCTCGAAGTGATCAAAAACTTTATTTTTGTCAGTCTTCTGGTCGCTCTAGTGGCCACAATTATGGCTCGAACATCACGAAATTGTATACACAGAGAACAGTGTAACCATAGAATAAACATGTTAGTTTTAATGAAGATTGATCAATATTTATCGGTCGTGAAAAATTACAAAATTTGAATTCTATGGTGAATGTATTTAATTCAAAAGGATACAGACTCTAGAAGTATAGATCCAAGAGGAGAAGCAGGCCTTTAAATTGATACCAATTATATTGTTGTATGTAATCGGATGTGGGAGTTATACGTAAATATTTAAAGGTGTCTATGTGTTAAGATATTGTATAGTATAACTATTACCCATTATCCGAGGGTCAAATCAATCCAAACGTAAAGTGGCCAACTCTTTATTTTATGGCGTAAATATTCACATCGGAAAAACTAGATTTGGAATATATGCCAGGGTTAGAAAGTGGAGCTTTTGACAGTATGCAAATATCGCAAAATATTGCAGAGGTTCAGAATAGACTATACGGACTATACGGCTCTACTCACTGACTATCATTGACCTTATTGGGTATTAGGAAGCTATATATTTTTGTATCAATAATTCTGAATACCAAATAATAATCGATTAAATTCAAATTGTATTTAGATTACAGACTGTTAATTAATTACGTTTAATAACGCTGAGAGACTTTAGGCAGTACAAAAAATTGGTAAAATACTGGACTTGATTTTAATCCACTTTAGCTAATTGAAATTTGCTTGCTATTATGTCTCTAATTAATGAATTATTTTTTTTATCAATTACTTAAATTATTTAGGAGTATTTGTCTGACGATAGTAGTCAAAAGGTCGACATCTTAATTTCGATAAATCATTTTAGAGTATATTCTTGAAATCTTGATTCCTTTTGTCTGTTGTTTAAATGTTGTTACTAAATAAAATTGTAAAGGATAATCGGCTCATTTCAGGATTGTCTTCGTTATGAATACCTACAACATACACTGTGTTCAATTAAAATTTTCATAAATTACCAAATATTACTTGTTTTACCCTACACAATTATGTTTTCAGGGTATTATAGCTTTGTGCATCCCCAAGAGTTTGTAACGCCGCGAAATATTGGTCCTAGACCCACCTTTAAGTATACCGATCGTCATATCTCGACTAGCTGAGACGATCTAGACATGTGTGTCCGTCCGTCTGTCCATTATATTTTGTAAACACGATACAGGCCACAGTTATGAACCAATCTTCACGAAATTTTGCATGTAGGATGGGTACTGGCCAATGAAGACCCCTATTGTTTTTGGTAAAGATAGGTTAATATTTATGGGATGAAATGGACCAAATACTTAATTTTTGTCGGTTTTTCTAGTCGTTCCAGAGGCCGCAATTATGGCCCAAACTTCGCGAATTTTAACATGGCATGCTGTTTTGATAAAGGTCGGTCAATATTTAGCGGGTCAAATGGACCCCGACTTTTGTGTGAAAAATGACAAAATTTGTATTCTATGGTGTATATATTTTCCCCTGAAGGATATAGACCCAAGAAGTTGATTGTATATCCAAGAGGAGTGGTTGACCTTTAAATTGATACCAATTACATTGTCGTATGTATTCGGATGTGGGAGTTACACCTAAATATTTACAGGTGTTTATTTATTAAGATATTATTTAGTAACCCATTACCACATTACATGGCGCAAATATAGCGCGGATCGCTTTGAAAACCTCTATGAGGATCCAGGTATGGTCAAGGACAAAGCCTATAATTTTCGGTGATGATCAGATAATAATAATGAAGGGGACCGAAAGCTTTTTTGTTGTTTTTCGAGTCGATCTAAAATGTCGCAATTGAAAACCGAACATTACAACACAACCCACGGTGAAGGAAATCTGGCCAAGTAATTAGAAGGGCTGTACTGAATATTATTAATAATATATGTTGACCTCTAGTCGGTCAAGAGGGTGCAAACATCGCGAAGTATTGCCCAAGCTCAGAAAGTAGTACCACAGAAAGTTAGATGTTCGTGAAAGTTGTGTAGGGTATCATATGGTCGGCCCCGTCCGACTATACTGCTCTGCTCACTGGTTTTAAAATGTTGTATTTTATAAAATGTATTCTATATTAAATATCAAATAAATAACTCAATTGCGGGTATTGTTTTCACAGATTTTTTTTGACAACAATTATTTTGAATTAAATATATTAATTGAATTAATACCAATGCCTTCACAAAGATTTTTTTAATCTGTGACTGTGACAGATGTTTCTGTTTAACCTTGCAAAAAATGTTCCGTTCCATAACCTGTAGCTATATTTTATGAAACGGAATTTTATAGATTTTTCTAAAAAAAAAACGATACAATGTCAATAAATATTACAATGTCTCAACAAGAAGGACAATATGCGTGAATTTTGATACCCTCCACCATAAGGTGGAATGTACATTTAAGATAGAGCTCTGAAATTTTGAACAGAAATTGTAGAACATTGTTTGATGTTGCCTTGATATAGCGTTATCCCCAATATTCGCTATTTTGGCCATTTTGCACACGTTTTCCAAACGAATTGGCTGCAATTTAGCATTTTGGGTTCTCATGGAATAACGAATATTCACACCATAAATTATTAATATTGACCCAAGTTTCAGGGTAGCGGCCTTATAACGGTACTCCCCAGAATTCGGTATTTTCTGAATTTTGGACACGTTTTCCAACCATCATTCCTTTCATTTTGTATTTTGGGTTCTCATTGTATAGCGCATTTCCGTGCTAAAAATTGTTTAATATTGATCACGTTTTAGGGCGGCCACCATAAATGGTACTCCACAATATGGGGATTTTTTTGCAAAATTTTAAATCAAATTTGATTAATATTACTATTGACAATTTTGGACACGTTTTGTAACCAAATTGGCTGTAATTTGGTATTTTGTATTCTCATTGGCTGTCAAATCTCCCTTCCAAAATTATCAATATTGGTCTCCGTTTTAGTTTAGCCTCATCTCGACGCCTCCGAAGCATAGTATGCTAAATCGACTTAGCATGCTTTAAAGTTCTTTACGTTGTTAGATACTACGGTCCTTAATTTAAATTCACTGAAATTTTGGTAATCATCGGCCAATCCAAACCAAAGTTATAAGCAAAAATCTACTTAGCATGGCACGTACGATTAAAGACACATCCATACTTTGAAAGCTTCTACTGAAAAACTCACTTTTCAGACTTAGCATACTATGGTTCGGAGGCGTCGATATAACGCTAGCCGATAGATATTTTGAGCATTTAAATAATACTTTTCGATATATTCAAGGTCCTATCACAACATGAGTTTTCTCTTAGGAGCCCCCATTAATTATAGTTATTATGATTGTCATCCTAATGGTGGAGGGTATAAACATGGAATGTTGTGGTAAGTTTGTGCCTAATTATTAGAAAACTCGTTTTGAAATTCGAAAAGTGGTCCTATATATTAAAAAATAAAAATTGCAAATTTCAAATAAAACAACTGTGCAAAATTTTGGTTAAATTAAGAAGAGGCCGTACATTGGCATTCTGGGACCTTGGTGTATATGATTTTTCTTCATCTCCATGTTTGTTCATAGCCCCCAAACAATGTCCCTGCTGGGAGTGTATAGCTCTCGTATGAACTAGGATAAAGCTAATCGGTGAAGATCTTCCTTATTTTTTAACTTGATTTGTGGTCAAAAATAGGAGATTTTCCAATTTTTTTTTCAAAGTTCCGCCATTTTGTTAATTGTTTTGCGAAGTCAATAATGTCAACAAAATGTGAAGTTCATACGAGAGCCAGACATGTACTCTTTCTAACATCGTTGAAATTTTCGGATTCCGATGTTCCAGTGAGGAGTTATCATGCCCGCCATCAAAAATAAGGACTTTGCTTTGACCACAAAAACAACAACAAAAAATTTTTGTAAATTAATTTCTTCCTTTTACAGGTGTTACCAAATACATATAGATGTAGATGTATTGGCAAACGTCAAACACCGAAACATCTGGTTTCTGCAATCAAATCAAAATTACAGCTTCCGATAAATTATTGTACACAAAACAAAAAATAATTATATTTCGGTCATTGCCACTAAACCCAACAAAAAATATTCATTATTTCAAAAAATACTACATGACACTTCTTTTGTGACTAATTTCAAATCTAGAAAATTGAGTTATTAATTATATATGAAAATGTATATACAATAGAATAAAATAAATCCTAGTCGATGGTTTATTTATTTAAAAGAAATAATATAAAATAATTTATATTCAATTTAATTAAAAAATAATAAAAAATAAAACATTATATCTAATATAGAAATTGTATTTTATATAAAAAGGGACTGTAATTATATGAAATGCTATCAGATTTAATTGAACATTTAATCTATCTACATTCCAATAAAATGGTAAGTATGGAATTTCCATATTTCCGAATGATTGATAATAATTAAATCTTTTCTTTTTAGAAATTGGCAATTTTGGCTTTGGCTCTTTTGGTTTCCTCGGCTTACGGCGCCTACTTAGTTCCCGCTGCCTCGGTACCAGTTGTTCGTTATTCAGTTCCAGCTGCTGTTCAAGTGGCTCCTGCTGTAGTACCTGTTGTTCAATATGTTCGCCCCTTGACACCAGTAACTACTACTTATGTACGTCCTGCCACTTATTACACACGTACCGATTATTTGCGTCACAAGTAAACAATTGTGCAGTAAATGATTTTGTAATAAATGTAAACTATTAAAACGAAATATTTTAGTTTTTGACTATATTATCTCTAGTGAGGTGTAATTTATTCACAGATAATGAGAATCGTATATAAGATGGTCGACAATACGATGATATCGAGAAAATGGGTTTTTTATGAGCCAGCAGTATTCACAAATGTAGATACTTTACATTAAATAAAGGAATCCTTAAGCTCGAGCTTAAGCTTCCCCGCTTCCAACTCATGAGGACTGAAATATAAATTTTCAATTCACTTACGATCCACCTCATAAGCTGGCCGAAAAAATGATAGTGTTTACTTGCCAAAGAGGTCTGTTGACCATGGTGATTGTGTGGGCCGCCATACCAGCCGATGGTCGCTCTTCGCTCGTATTAATCGACCGTGGCATCAGAATAAATGCCGAATATTATCGCGAAAATATTTTGGAGGTGTATTAAAGCTTTGGGCACGCAAACATTTTGGTCGCAGACCTTAGACATTCCAACAGGACACAGCACCATCGCATTCAGCACGCGCCATCCAAGAATGGTTCCAAAATGAGGTTCTTCGTTTCATTTCCAGCGCACAATGGCCACCAAAATCTCCGGATACCAATCCTTTGGACTATTGTGTCTGGAGTATTATGGAAAGCAAGGATAGCACTAAAAAAATACCAAAGTGTCGATCACCTCAAGCAAGCGCTTCACTGGGAATGGGCCATAATTCGTGGCAAAGGTAATCAATTCGAACAAATCTTACCTTATTGTAAAATTTTATGCTATTTCCGACATTTTTGTTTTCATTTAATAAAATTAAAAAAACAAGTGAAAAAGCGTTAAGTTCGGCCGGGCCGAACTTTGGATACCCTTCACCATAGATATACTGACAGGTACTAGAAATGAAAATATAGGGAACATACCAAAAAGTGGACCTATACCGACATTTCTAAAAACGGATTATGTAAACCTTAATAAAATTTCAGAAGTTTTTAATGGATAATTGTACCCTCAGCCTTATAGCTAATGAGGGTGTATACACTTTAACACGGTGAAAATGTGCCTCAACGAAATATTGGTTCTAGACCTCATGTTTCTTTGGACCAAATCGGTTTCAGAAAATTTAGATTTCATCCAATGTTATTATTTCTTCTAAACTTAGTACAAATTCGAAGATTGGGAATATCGGTCCACTCCTTCCACTTCGGAACAAATTAGATAATTATTTTAATAGAAACCAGTAAGGAAAGTAGTAAAGTCGGAATGGGCCGACTATATGATACCCTTCACCACTTTGGGTATATTGTACATATGTATCCTAACATTTGCATGTCTATGTTCCATCTTTCTCCAACCTATCCTAACTTTAATTTCATTCGAGCAGATTTAGAGCCGTCTGATTTTCGGTACTCCGCGTTGTTAAAAATATAATGTATATTTGGGATATATATCTAAATCTGAACTGATTTTCACGAAAATTAACACACATCTTTCTAGACTTAATTCAGTACGCTATGCCAAATTTTGTGCAAATCGAAGGATATAAAGAGACTTTGGTGCACTATTTACCTAAAATCGGACGAAAATATATATGGGAGCTATATCTAAATCTGAACCGATTTTCACAAAATTTAACACACATCGTTCTAGACTTAATTCAGTACGCTATGCCAAATTTTGTGCAAATCGTGCACCATTTACATAAAATCGGACGAAACTATATATGGGAGCTAAATATAAATCTGAACCGATTTTTATGAAATTTTACACACTTCATTCTAGACCTAATTCATTACCCTGTGCTAAATTTCGTGCAAATCGAAAGATATATAAGGAGCGTTTACATTAAATCGGACGAAAATATATATGGCAGCTATATGCAAATCTGAACCGATTTTCACGAAACTTAACACACATCATTCTAGACCTAATTCATTACGCTGTGCCAAATTTTGTGCAAATCGAAAGATATATAGGGACCGTTTACATTAAATCGGACGAAAATATATATGACAGCTATATCTAAAACTGAACCGATTTTTCCCAATTTCAATAGGGTTCATCCTTGGGCCAAATGAGTGACCTATGCTAAATTTCATCCAATTCGGATTATAAGTGCGACCTGTACTTTGTTTACAATTTAACATCGACAGACAGACGGACGGACGGACATGCATAAATCGACTCAGAAAGTGATTCTATGCTTATTCTCAAAAGGAACCATGTGACTATCTCGTTTCTTTTTGCCTGTTACAAACATATGCACAATGACATAATACCCTGTACCACAGAGTGGTGAAGGGTATAAAAAGGGGGTTATATGGGGGCTACCCCAAAAAGGGGCGAATATTAATAATTTTTAGTAGTGAGATTTGTTACCATATACGACTACAAAATATCAAATTGCAGCGAATTCGTTTGAATAACGCGCTCAAGAACCCGGAAATACCGAAAATTTGTGGTACTTTTATATGGGAGCTATGCCTAAACGTGGACCGATATATGAGGGCTATCCGAAAAAATGGACTTATATTTATAATTTTTTGTGGAGAGATTTGGTACCTATTAAGAACTCAAAATACTAAATTACAGCCAATTCAGTGGAAAAATTCGATAAAAACTCCCAAAACACTGAAAATTAGGAGGACCTATATTTATAATTTTTTTGAGGAGACATTTGAGGAGACCCACTAAGAACCCAATGTACCAAATTTCAGCATATTCGGTTGAAAAACGCGCTCAAGAACTCCAAAATACTGAAAATTGGGGGGGTACTGTTATATGGGAGCTATGTCTAAACGTGGACCGATATATCCCATCTTCGAACTTAACCTGCCTGCAGACAAGAGACAAACCTATGCAAAATTTCAGCACTCTATCTCAATTCCCTCAGAAGATAGCGTGATTACAACAAATGGACGGACAGACGTACGTCGTACGTAGACTTCTTGGAATTTTACCCTGATCAAGAATATATATACTTTATAGGGTCGAAAATGAATATTTCGATGACGGAAATGACAAAAGGTCGGAATGATAAAATTAATATACCCTTCATACTATGGTGGAGGGTATAACAAATTGTCAAAATTATGGCGTTTGACTTTGTTGCAATTTTTTATCTCACCCTGTATAGTCATAGCCCCCATATAATAACTCAGCCCAATTTTCGGTATTTTAAATGTCTTCGGCCAGCTTATGAGCTGACCTCATGAGTTGAAAACGTGTTATATAGTTTTTCTCAGAAATATAAAAACTTTCTGGGAGATTTTATCTTTTTTGAATGCCCCTCATGTAGGATGGTATACAAATTTTGGCTCGGTCGAAGTAAGGGATTCCTTTATTTGATGTAAAGTGTCTAGATTTGTGACACCTGTTTGCTCATAACAAAATCCATTATCTCGCTATCATCGTATTGTCGACCATCTTACATCCTTTTTTGATTATCTTTGGTACTCCCAACTACAAACAATATAATCAAAAAATAAAAAGTTTCGTTTCAATAGTTTATATTTATTACAAAATCATTTACTGCACAATTTTTACTTTTGACGCAAATAATCGGTACGTGTGTAATAAGTGGCAGGACGTACATAAGTAGTAGTTACTGGTGTCAAGGGGCGAACATATTGAACAACAGGTACTACAGCAGGAGCCACTTGAACAGCAGCTGGAACTGAATAACGAACAACTGGTACCGAGGCAGCGGGAACTAAGTAGGCGCCGTAAGCCGAGGAAACCAAAAGAGCCAAAGCCAAAATAGTGAATTTCTAAAAAGAAGACATTTAAATAATATTACTCATTCGGAAATATGGAAATTCCATACTTACCATTTTATTGGAATTTAGATGTTCAAATAAAACGGATAGCCTTTCATATAAAATCAGTCTCTTTTTATATCAAATACAAATTCTATATATTAGATATAATGTTTTTTTGTTTAATTAAATTGAATATAAATTATTTTATATTATTTGTTTTTAATAAATAAACCATCGATTAGGATTTATTCTATTCTATTGAATATACATTTTAATATATAATTAATAACTCAATTTCTGAGATTTGAAATTAGTCACAAAAGAAGTGTCAGTTGATATTATTTCAAATAATGAATATTTTGTTTTTGTTTTGACTTGGTGGCGATGGCCGAAATATAATTTTTTTTATCATAATAATTTATCCGAAGCTGTAATTTTTGATTGCAGAAACCAGATGTTTCGGTGTTCGACGTTTGCAAATACATCTACATATGAATACATACGTATACATTTGGTAACATCTGGATTTGAGAAAGGGCGATCTATATTTCACTTAAAGCATGCGGAGTCGAACTACGTGTACTTTACATGAAGAATATTTAAAATAACTGAACTCAAACATATATATTCGGCCATTGTGAATATTTTATTCAACAGGAATAATAACTGGCATCCTCTTCGAGGATAAAAACTTCAAAATATATATAATGAGTTGGATCCTTCTTTATATGGAGGCTATAATCAAATGATGGACCTACATCGAAAAACTTTTGAAAATATATTTCCCCCCTACGAGAACTCCGAAAGCCAAATTACAACCATACTGGTGGGGAAATCCAGTTATTACATTCAAAATACCGAAAACTAGGCAAGGACATTGTATGGAGACTAAGTACAAACATGAAACACTATATGCACCAGGGATGGTCCGTATGACGAATTTTTAGGTTTTCGACTGTCAAAAAGGTGTAAACGTCGAAAACGTCATTTATTCGAATATTATTACCGTAATTTTCAAAAAGACATATTATTTTTACATATATCTGTCCGTTTCTTACTAGAACTAATACAAAATTCTAAACTTTTTGGAGAAAAAAATTTTGAAATTGTATATGGATTTCAGTACAGCATACGTAATTTCCAAATTCATTAATGGAAATAGGTATTTTGGGTGGGTTTCCGAAGTTTCTGATGTATGCAATATATGTCACTGGTTGTGACGGATCATTTCTGATATGCACCAAGTCCCAGAATGACAATGTACGGCCTTTTCTTAATTTAACCAACATTTAGCACAATATTTCATTAGAAAATTACTTTGTAACAGGCAAAAGGAATCGAAATAGACCTATGGTTCCTTTGATAATATGCATAGAATCACTTTTTGAGTCGATTTACGCATGTCCGTCTGTCCGTCCGTCCAAGTATTTTTGTTAACAAAGTACAGGTCGCATTTATGATCCGATTTGGATGAAATTTGGCACAGTTCACTTATTTGGCCCAAGGACTAACCCTATTGAAATTGGAGGAAATCGGTTCAGATTTAGATATAGCTCCCATATCTAGTCGTCCGATTTTATGTGAATAATGCACTCCCAATATTTGTCCGATTGGCACAAAATTTTGCACAGTGTTCGGAATAAGGTCTAGACTGATGTCTGCGAAGGTCTAGACTATATCTTCCATATATAGTTTCGTCCGATTTTATGTGAATGATGCACCAAACTCCCAATATTTGTCCGATTGGCACAAAATTTTGCACAGAGTACTGAATTAGGTCCAGACTAATGTATACAAAGTTTTGATGAAATCGGTTAAGATTTAGATATAACCTCCATATATAGTTCCGTCCGATTTTTTGTGAATTATGCACCAAACTCCCAATATTTGTCCAATTGAGACAAAATTTTGCACAGAGCACTGAATCATATTCAGATTGATGTCTGCGAAGTTTTTTAAATCGGTTCAGATTTAGATATAGCTCCCATATATAGTTTCGTCCGATTTTATGTAAAAGATGCACCAAACTCCCAATATTTGTCCGATTAGGACAATATACTGTACAGAGATCTGAATTAGATCCAGACTGATGTCTGCGAAGTTTTGTTAAAATCGGTTCAGATTTAGATATAGCTCCATATATAGTTTCGTCCAATTTTTTTGTGAATGATGCACCAAACTCCCAATATTTGTCTGATTGAGTAAAATTTTGAATAGCGAATACTATTGATTTTTCATTGATTTTAGAATGGTATGTGTATGGGGTTTTTAAATTGGTTTAAATATTTATCAAGATAGCGCATTTAATTCCTCCAAAGATATTACCGGATATTTTAGATATTAACATGTATCATATAGTCGCCCCGTCCGACTTTTGAACTTTCCTTACTAGTTTAATATATACGACCACTTTTGGGATTTCAAAACGAGTTTTTTTAACAATTAGGCACAAACCTACCACAACGTTAATTTTTTTTTCGAAAATCACTATTCCAACGGTCACCACATCAGTATAATTGATAATGGAATCTTGGGTTTGGGAGATGGAATTTGACTACGAGCATTAATAACACCTCGAGATGCATCTGAAAATGAAACATTCGGTCTAATAATTGAGTTAAAGGCATTTAGGACATTAGTATTAGCTTTTTCTTTCCCCTCTTTCGCAACTTTTCTAGCTCTATTCTTTAACTCAACATATTTTTTATACTCAGAGCAACCCCTGAAGCTTGCTGGATGACCGTGATTACCACAATTTACACAATATGGCAAATTACTCTCAGTCTGCACAAATTGGCATTCCCCTCTAGCATGGATTTGATCGCACTTTACGCAGGCGGACTCTCTGTTGCAATTTTTTGACATATGTCCCCATTTCTGGCATCGCCAGCATCGTACGTCACCCGGTATCCTCTCGTGGCAACTCCCAAGTTATTAGTTGCTTCAATATATACCTGAGACATTTTAATTCGGACACCGATTTACCAGGAAGCAAAGTTACAAGGAAAAGACCCGTGTCAACATTGTTTTTCCTCAGAATGAAGTAGTGAACTTGGAGACATTATCAATTGTATCAGGAACTAACCTATCAATATCCGCTTTAATATCTTCTACGTTTGACTCATACAAGAGGCCACGCAAAACCATGGATTGTCGTTTCATCTCCTTTGGTGTAAAAGAGTAAGAATCTAATTTTTTTTAGCGAAGGAGGCTCATTAATTCTGTGTGAACTTGTGTATCTTGTAAATAGAGTTTACTTTTAAGTCTGCTTTTGTTCACTATCTTAAAAACAATATTTCGGGCTTCTAAATCTTTAATTAGACTCTGCATATCTACACCAAAAAGAAAGATTGGGGGACAAAAAGATTTCTTATTACCATTAGGCTTTTCTACATTTGCCGTGTCTTTCAATGGGACTGTCTTATACAACGAGCTATTAGATTTAACATCAAGGTCACCTAACAGTGCAAATCTATTAGATGTCGAGAGCAATAATTAAATTCTAAGAAGTGTAACATAACACCAC
>NW_026879701.1:0-27941 GCF_032173495.1 Musca vetustissima | reverse complement strand
ATAACATTATATGAGGGCTATGCCTAATTAATGACCGGTATATGCCAATTTTGAACCCAATATTTTAATTGTTTATCTCAATTGCTTCCTTCAGGAGGAATCACTATATTGAGGAGATGCCTAAATGTCTGCCGATATATTTCATTATAGTCATGTTTGAGTTTTTTTTATCACAATATCTTTAGAAGACGGAATGCTTACAACAGATGGCTAAATAGTCTTTGTAGGTTAAAAATTGACTATTTCCCGCACTGACTACCCAACCGCAACACACGGAACAAATCAGATAACTATTTTAATATAAACAAGTGAAAAAGCGTTAAGTTCGGCCGGGCCGAACTTTGGATACACTCCACCACAGATATACTGAGACGTTATAAAAATTAAAATATAGGGAACATACCATAAAGTGGACATATACCGACATTTCTAAAAACGGATTATGAAATCCATAATGTAAACCATAATACAAATTTCAGAAATTGTTAATGGACAAGTATACCCTCAGCCTTATGGCGAATGAGGGTGTATACACTTTAACACGGTGAAAATGTGCCTTATCGAAATATTAGTTCTAGACCCTAGGTTTCTTTGGATCAAATCCATTTCAGAAAATTAAGATTTCATCCAAACTTTGCCCATCTTATTATTTTTTCCAAACCTAGTTCAAATTCGAAGATAAGAAATATCGGCCCACTCCTTCTGGAACCTCCACACAGGGGCTAGGTCTAAATGCGGCTATAGTTAATTATCGAACCTTACGTTCTAATTTTTATTTTGCTATCCTCCGCAGGTGAAATGATTACAACAGAGACTTAGAACCAAACTCAAAACGCGGAACAAATCAAATAACTATTTTAATATAAAAAGGGGGTTATATGGGGACTACCCCAAAAACGGGGCGAATATTAATAATTTTTGGTAAGGAGATTTGCTACCAAATACGACTAAAAAATACCAAATTGCAGCGCATTCGGTGGAAAACCGCTCTCAAGAACCCTAAAATACCGAAAATTGGGGGGTACCCTTATATGGGGGCTACCCGAAAAAATTGGGGTACCTTATATGGGGGCTATCCGAAAATATGGACCCAGTTTTATAATTTTTAGTGGAAAGATTTGCTACCCAATAAGAACTCAATGTACCAAATTTCAGCGAATTCAGTTGAAAAACGCGCTCAAGATCCTCAATATACCGAAAATTGGGGGTACCCTTATATGGGAGCTATGCCTATGAGCTAAACTGGTACCGATAAAGCCCATCTTCGAACTTGACCTGCCTGCAGACAAAAGACGACTCTATGCAAAATTTTGGCGATCTATCGTTAATTCGTTTAGACGCTAGAGTGATTACAACAGACAGGCGGACAGACGGACATGGCTATACCGTCATAGAATATTACGCTGATCAAGAATATATATACTTTATAGTGTCGGAAATGATTATTTCGATGAGTTACAAACAAAAAAAAAAACAAAATTAATATACCCTCCATACTATGGTGGAGGGTATAAAAAAACCAAACCTTAATTAAATTAGGTACAAAATATTCCTCAAAAAATCCACGTCTTAATTATTAATGTAATGTTATATGTAAATTAATTTTGGATCAATACATTCGCACTACATTTATATATAAAAACTTTATTTGATTGATTTAGAAGGTCATAGGACAATTAAATTAATTACAACTATCAGATGTTTTTTTCTTGAAAAAAATTTTAATTTATAACACAAAAAATCATTCTATGGAAAATTATTGAATATAATTGATAAAATTAAATTAAATTATAATCAATAAATGTTAATATAAATACCAAATCGTTTTTGCACATTAAGAACTATTCCAAAAGTGTTTTTTTACACATTGCCGCAAACGTGTAAAAAACATTCCATTCGATCTGCAAACAATTTATGGCCACAAATTAAATATACCAAAATAAATAAATATTTTCATTATAATTGAAGTGTGTGGTTAACTAGCATTTCATTGTTATTTGCCATGGCTGGTGTTGTTGTTGCTACTGCTGGTGGTGGTGGTGTGTTGTAGTTTTTATCGTGTATTGTGAAAATTGTGTTAAATCAATAATTTGTCTCTTGACAAATTGTTCAATGAGTGAATGGTTAATGGTTTGGAAAGATTTAATTGATTTTAATAGTGTGATTTACATAAAAATTACACAAAAAACACACACTCGGACATACAATCGAAGATGCAATTATTCGCATATGAGGTTTTGCCACAACACCTCCCCTGTGAGTTTGGGATGAGTTGACAAAAATAAGAAGCCACAAATGATTTGATGTTTGTTTGTATGAAATTTGCAAAAAAATGTATGTTGGAGATCAATGGGGTCTTATATGACTCAGGTAATGTTGTGTCGCACACCAATACACCTGCAAACTTTACACGTGTTATATTTACATACTAAGCCAATAAAACATTAACGACGCAACACTGACACTTGTAATGACAAAAAGCTAATTGTTTTTTATTGGCAACATCCAAGAAAAAAATCTCAAATCCCCTGCTGTCACATCTAACTCCATAATACCCTCATTTAAAATTGAACAACAATGCAAAGAATTACCCATATTAATTATATTTAGCACAATATCCAAAGCCTATTCAATAACCCCACCCCCTCTCCACCATATACATACATATATCTAAAATTAAATTTCGGCTGTTGTAAATCCATCATATGACAAAAAAGTACAGCTATCAGTTAAGAGCATATGTGCCACTTTAAGCCACGGCTGCTTACAATAAAAAAAATGAATAAATTAAAAAAAGAAAATAAGCCACTCATCGCCATCGTCGTTATCATCATCGCATCTTTCGTAACAATTTGTTCTGAGCCTCACCTGTACCAAGGACAATGATATACAATTGTTTTCCTCATGGCAGGAAGGCGGGCGGACGGATGTTATTTTCATTCTTCGTTTTCCCTTTAAGTTTTATTTTTCTTTTTTAAATCTAAAGGTCTGACAAGTACTGTCAACTCATTTAACATCTTATGACAAGTATTCATTTTACAAATAAAGTGAAATGAACACAAACACATGCACACATACACACGTATATGTACAGTGTACTATTTCCCCTCAGGATAACCAATACAAATGCGTTACTTAAAAAAACGTAAAACATTACGTGGAACATTGGGTTGTGTGGAGGAATTGATAATTGAATCCAAGTAAATCAAGATAAGTGGTCGAACTTTGGATACCCTCCATCAAAGGTACACTGACAGTTACTTCACATGGCCGATGTAATAAAAAATGGGTGGGTTATTTAGCTAGAGGACATTAAACATAAATGAACCTATGTAAACATTGGTTTCCAACTTTTAAAGGGAATTTTTCATGGATTTTCATCTCAAACACAAAATGTGGACCGATATTGAGAAAGCATGGTAGCGTGAAACAAATGACTTAAATCCTCAAAATATTGCTATTTATATGAGGCAATACCACAAAAGGAGATCAATATTGAATACCTCTGGTAGGAAATACCGAAAATTGAGAGGTATCATTACATGGGCATGATGCCTTAATATGAATTCATATAACTCATTTGCTAACCAAATCTTCAGGTTTTGTAGTTCGATACCTGCATCACTATTAATATTTAAAATCCCTATATTGAGATGAATGTCACATTTTCAAAAGTGACCTTTATAGATTTGTATCTCCTGATTCCAACATATGTACAGTCGGATGCAAACGGTTCTATCGTTCTAGAATACCATACTTTGTAAGACACAAGCAGACAATTTCATGTTCAGAATATCCAACATACAAATCAGTTATCTATCTTAATATAAACCATTAAGGAAAGTTCAAAATGATATATATGATACTCTTCGTAACTTTGGGTACATTCAATATGTATAATATTCTGTAGAGAGAACAGACATAGCATCTTTGGAGGACCACTGAAATGGAATCGGACGTAAATAAATGTGTAATCGACATAGGTATTTGAACTAATTTAAAAAAAAAAAACATACACATTCCAATGTGGGTTCTTTAATGTATTATTTTATGAAATCGAGCAAAATTATGTATAGTTGATGTATGTAAATCTGGACCTATGTAAGCAATCGTGGCATACATCATTGGGTACGCTGCAGCACAGTGCGCTGTCCACAATTTTATCTCCCTAGGATAAACGTTTATTATTTCGTCCAGAATTTACTTGAACATATGAATATATTTAAAACCAGTTAGCGAAGCAGTATAGTCGAACGGGGGCGACCCTACACAACTACCACGAAACTCTAAACTTCTGCGGATTTTTATTCCGAGCCTGTGCAATATTTCATGATAGTTGTACCCTCTTGTCCGATTAGAGGTCAGCAGCACCTCTTCCTTACACTGACAAATTTTCCGAATTTTACTAATATTCAGTGCAGTCCTTCTAAATAATTGTCCATATTCCCTTCACCTTGGTTTGTGTTGTGATGTTTGGCTTATAACAGATCGACTTGAAGAAAACGCAACAAAATTAAGTTTTCCATTAAGTGGTCCACTGCATCCAAAAATTATTATCTGATTTTCTCCGAAAATTATAGCCGATGACCTTGACCATAACAGGAATGAAACATTGGAACATTTCAAAGCAATGAGCTCTTTATTTCCGCTCTGCAGTGTGTTAATGGGTTACTAAATAATATTTACATGTAACTCCCACATCTGAGTACATATGACAATATAATTGGTACCAACTTAAAGGCCAACCACTCCTCTTGGATATACTATAAATTTTTCGGGTCTGTGTCCTTCAGGAGTAAATATATACGCTTTAGAATACACATTTTGGAATTTTTTTACACAAAATTAGGGCCCATTTGACCCGCTAAATATCGACCAATCTTTATCAAAATAGGCATGCTTTTTGTTTGGCACGATCCCCTTCTCCATGTAAAAATTCGCGATGTTTGGGATATAATTGCGACCAGAAAACCCGAGAAAGTGTTTAGTCCATTTCATCCCCTAAATAGGGGTCTTCACTGGGCAGAACCCATCCTGCATGAAAAATTTGGTGAAGGTTGGTCCATAACTGTGGCATGTATCTTTGAGTCCTCTACAAAAAATTCGCGATATTTGGGCCATAATTGCGGCCTTTGGAGCGACCAGAAGAACCGACAAACCTACATGCAACATTTCGAAGCTAGTAGAAATATGCCGATCGGTATACTTAAAATTGGCTTTATGACCATACACATACACAAATCGACCCAATCGAACAAACTTTAGTTATTTGTACCATTTAGACGAAATCCGATAAAAATATGTTTGGGAAATATGTTTGGGAATATGTTCAAAAATTGGGAATATCGGTTCACTACTTCTAGTAAATCCCACATAAATTGGCCAAAAATTGACCACAAAAGCAATTTTATAATATCATCCGAACACACTATCTGATTTGAACAAAGCTTTGCACATCCTATTATATTTAACAAGCCTAGTCCGAAGATTGGACCCATTTGTCCAATATTTATAAATTCAAAATCCGGCGAATTGAAAGTCCGATTTGAACAAAGCTTTGTGCAATCTATCAACTTTACCATGCCTAGTTGAAGTCCGAATATGGGACCCATTTGTCCACTGTGTCTAGTAACTCCTCCACAAATTGTCAAAATGTTCAATATAAAAAAACCAATATCAGGCGAATTGAACCAAACCTACCTACCTAATTTGAACCAAACCTAGAACAAGTTTCGGACCCTCTGGTCAATATAATTTTATTTTAAACTAATTTAATTTTAACCGAAATTAATGACCGATTTTATCCGTATTATATTCGAAACCTCATTGATAAAGATATATACCTTATATAAATCGAATATTAAAAACCTGTGTATAATTCCGAAGATCTCATCTCTCTCGGCAAAACCGACTGACACTTTCACAGAAATTTCAAGATCCGATTTGGAAGAAACATTTCGGCACCGTTTACTTATTTCCCAAACAACTGAAATTTTGAATATGGAGAAAATCGATTCATATTTAGATATAGCTCCAATGGTGCACGAAACTCCCAATTTTTATCCGATAGGGACAACTTTTTGCACAGCGCACTGAATCAGGTCCATACTTATATCTGCGAATTTTTGTTAAAATCGGTTCAGATTTAGATATAGTTTCGTCCGATTTTCTGTGAATAATGCACCAAACTCCCAATATTTGTCCGATTGGGATACAATTTTGCACGGAGTACTGAATTAGGTCCAGACTGATGTCTGCAAAATTTTTTTAAAATCGGTTCCGATTTAGATATAGCTCGCATATATAGTTTCGTCCGATTTTCTGTGAATGATACACCAAACTCCAAATATTTGTCCGAATGGGACAAAATTTTGCACAGCGCACTGAATCAGGTCCATACTTATATATACGAAGTTTTGTGGGAATCGATTCAGATTTAGATATTGCTCCCATATATAGTTTCAACCGATTTTTTGTGATTGATACACCAAACTCCAAATATTTGTCCGATTCTGACAAAATTTTGCACAGAGTACTGATTTAGGTCCAGACTGAGCCAAGTCTGCCCGATTGACATGCAATTTTTCTTACTGGTTTTTTTGTGGGAATTTAGTACACAGTAAGTGCCAAATTAGAGCAGATTTCATTAAAAAATCGCACAAAAATTTCAAAATAACTATGCCTAAACGTTGACTGATATAACCCTTTCTGGAACTTGACCTGCTTGCAGACAGAATACACTTCATAGAGTCGGAAGTGATTATTTTGATGTGTTACAAACGAGAAAACAAACCTCTTTATTATGGCATTATGTTGGGCCAGGCCGAACTTAGGATACCCTCCATCATAGGTATACTTACAGTTACATGAAATGAATGTGGAATTACACCTCCAATATATTCAACAATTGGTGGGATGTTTATATTGGGGAAATATAGCATACATAAACCTTTTGAAACGAAGTTTTCCAATTAGATCTGGGATACTACTGATGACTAGATGTAATTGTTGACAGTGGTTATTCCTCTCCAGCTCTTACAATCTTTTAAGTCGCAATTTTAAGGTAACTTCACTACGATGTCTTTCTTTCAGTCAGTCATTTTTCCTCCCATGGTGATATAATGTGAGGACGAAGTAACTCAGCCGCGGTTCTGTCGTTTACTTTTAGAACTTCCGCCCGTAAACCACTATATCTGTAATACACCCTAATATATACGCAATTGTCTTAAACAACAGTTGACAACAAATGTCGGTGCTTTGTTGCTTTGCCTGTTTCTTGGTGTTGTTTCATTTGTTTATTCTTGTTGTTGTTGTTTCGGAAAGAACTCATAATATAATAACATCAAAATAAACATATAATGAAATTTTGTCCTTTCGGTGACTTCTCTTATCCACTTCCTCCTCCTCATATTAAGCATTCATCAACGACAACATCAACAGCATATGAATCACCCTCTCTATCTAGCACTCTCGGTCTTTGGCAGTCTTTGTCCTTTGGAATTGAAATTGTGTTCATCAGCAACAACAACAACAACAACGATGACGACTTGAAATCATCATCGTTGAAATTCGTCTCATAATTGTTGTCATCGTTATCGTCATCATTGTGTTGTGAAGAACCGAACACAAGAATTTGAGTGTGTGTGTGTGTGTCTGTGTCCGTATGACAGAGGTGATGGAAGACAAGTTGCCCACAGATGGTAGGTAGTGTGAATATGTATGTATGTATGCAAAGTAAACATGAATATGAGTTAAGATTGCAACCAATTAAAAGACAACCATCTCAATTTAAATATCGTCATTCATTCAAACACACACGAACATGCAATATCATATGTACAACAAAAGATGTCATTCCCATACCAAACACATATACATATGTATGATTGCATGTGTAGGTATGGAGGTAAGAGAAATAAATCATGGGAAATTATAAGGTTTTCCATATTTATAAGAGGATTAAGTAATTTGTAGTAGTTATTTATGTTTATGTGAAGGATTTTGCCGAAGTTATAACCGACTTCTTAACATCCTGAAAAACTTCATACGAGGGCTACTACATATTACGGTTCCCAACCTCAAACATACGGTAATTTGAAGCCTTTGGGAAAGTTTTGAAAATTGTTCTACTGAAAATTAATATTGTACACTTTTTAGTGTAGAAGTCATATAACTGCCCTGTTACAAACATACGTTTTATAGACGAATTCGCACTAATTTGATATTTTGGATACTAATTGGATACTAAATCTCGCAACCAACTATTATTAATATTGGTCCGTGTTTCGGGGTAGCCCCCATATAGCGGTACCCATTTTTCCCCATTTTTACAGGGTGTTATGTCTTTGTGCATATGTTTGTAACATGCAAAAAAATCGAGATAGACCCATGTTTCCTTTTGAGAATATGCATAGAATCACTTGCTGAGTCGATTTATGCATGTCCGTCTGTCAGTCAGTCCGTCCGTCCATGTATTCTTGTTAACAAAGTACAGGTCGCATTTATGATCTGATTTGGATGAAATTTGGCACAGGTCACCTAATTGGCCCAAGGACGAACCCTATTTAAATTGGGAAAAATCGGTTCAGACTTAGATGTAGCTTCCATATATATACTTTCGTCCGATTTAAGGTAAATGGAGCACCAAAGTCCCTATATATATCTCGATTTGCATGAAATTTGGCACAGAGTACTGAATTAAGTCTATAATGATGTGTGCTGAGTTTCGCGAAAATCGGTTCAGATTTAGATATAGCTCCCATATATATTTTCGTCCGATTTAAGGTAAATGGTGTACCAAAGTCCTTATATATCTTTTGATTTGCACGAAATTTGGCACAGCGTAATGAATTAGGTCTAGAATGATGTGCGTTAAGTTTCCTGAAAATCGGTTCAGATTGCGATATAGTTCCCATATATATTTTCGTCCGATTTAGGGTAAATAGTGTACCAAAGTCCCTATATATCTTTCGATTTGCACGAAATTTGGGATAGCGAAATGGATTAAGTCTAGAATGATGTGTCTTAAGTTTTCTGAAAATCGGTTCTGATTTAGATATAGCTCCCATATATATTTTCGTCCGATTTAAGGTAAATGGTGTACCAAAGTCCCTATATATCTTATGATTTGCACGAAATTTGGCACAGCGTAATGAATTAGGTCTAGAATGATGTGTGCTGAGTTTCCTGAAAATCGGTTCAGATTTACATATAGCTCCTATATAAATTTTCGTCCGATTTAATGTAAATGGTGTACCAAAGCCCCTATACTTATTTCGATTTGCACAAAATTTGGCATAGTGTATTGGAATAAGTCTGGAGTGATGTGTGTAAAGTTTCCTGAAAATCGGTTTAGATTTATATATAGCTCCTATATATTTTTTCTTCCGATTTTATGTAAATTGTGCGCTAAAGACCAATAGTTTGTCCGATTGTCACACGATTTTGTACAATAAACTGTAGTTAATATAAGTTAATCTCTGTCATTCACATTGAAATCGGTTCAGATTTTGATATAGCTTCTACATATATATTTTCGTCCGATTTTACACAAAATTGACACAAATTTTGCACAACGTACTAAAGTTTTGAAATATGGAAAGTTTTGAAATCGGTTTAGATTTGAATAGAGCTTCTATATATATTTTCTCTCGAGTTTTGGTAAGCAACCATATATCTGAACAAATGAAAAATTTAGTATAGGTTGCAGAATTCGACGTCTGTTAGCATTCATCTGTTTAATACCCAAAGTGGTGAAGGGTATCATATAGTCGGCCCCGCCCGACTTTACTACTTTCCTTACTGGTTAGTATTTTATAACATATTCTCACCAAAGTACCTGTAATTTTTCAATTTGCACAAATTTCCGCCCTATATTTGGTATATGGAAGGATATATTCGCATTTTCCACTTGAAGAAACTGTAATTCGGCATTTGGATACATAGGTCTAACTTTGGACATATTCTACCAATTGGCGTACTATTAAGGTCCTAGAACCTTTTTTTAAGACCAAAGTGGACGTAATTTGAAAAATATGTTTGCTAAAAATCTTCGATGTAGGACCATCTTCTGACTTTACTCCAATATAACGAGAGACATGACATTTGTTTGGGTACATTGAAGTGACCAAGCTGTGTGTCTGTAACTTACCACACTGTGGTACATGGTATGTCTTTGGTCATACGTTTGTAACAGGTAAAATGAAACGAGATACCCCCATGATTCCTTTTGCGTTAAATCACTTTGACACACTGTATGGAATTGAGTCAAGGCTAAAATGTGTTAAGTTTTATTGAAATCGGATCAGATATATATATATATACATATATTTTTTTCATCCGATTTTATGTAAATGGTGCACCAAACTCCCAAGGTTCATCCTATTGAGATGAAATTTGCCACAACGTATGGAACAGAGACATGAATAAGGTTTCATTCAAATCGGATCAGATATAGGATCAAATATAGCTTCCATATATATCATAGTCCATTATTATGTAAGTGATGCACCAACGCTTGTTCGATTTCTATAAATGGGTCCAGATGTTCATATAGTTCTCATCCATATTTTTGTTCGATTTCATAAAATGGTACAGATAATATCCCACTTGATATGGAAGTTTCATAGATTTTAGTATACAATGTTTTCATTTAAATTGCAGATGACATATATAATTTGGTCCGATTCCAGTTCAATATTCCTCCAAAGATATTATTTTTTTCTATCGACAGGAGAATCATTATATGGACCGAAAATAGTGAAGGGTATCATATAGTCGGCAAGTCAGACTTTATTTACTGTTCTTTTAATAGATAAGAAATGCAACCACAAGGATATTTCATGGAAGACCAGAAGGTATTCTTCTCATAGAGGAATAAATGGTCTTCTAGTATAAAATCTGAAGGAAAGCAAGAAATTCATCTTCTTATAGAAGACCAGAATGTCTTCTTACAAGGTGTCAGAAGGTCGTCTTTTAAAATCATAGAAGTCCAAAAGGTATTATTCGAATAGAAGACCAGAAGAAGGTCGGCTTCCCATTGAAGGCCAGATTGCCTTCTTCTCGTAGAATACCGGAAGGTCTTCTTCCCATTGAAGGCCAGAATGCCTTCTTCTCGTAGAATACCAGAAGGTCCTCTTCCCATAGAAGACCTGAAGGTTTTCTGCCCATAGAAGACCAAAAGGTCTTGTTCCCATAGAATGTCTCATAGAAGACTTTCAGACAAGACCAGAAGATCTTCTTCCTCTCATAGAAGACCAGAGGAAATCAATTGCAAATTTCGACAAAAGGCCGTGTTCTCATAAAAGCCCAGAAGGTATTTATCTCATAGATGACCGTAAAACCCGAAGATCTTCTTATAGAAGTCCAGGAATTTTTCTTCTTTTCAAGATCTGAAGGAATAACAAACTTTGAAGACCAGAAAGTTGGAATATCAAACCAGAAGGTCTTGTTCATTTAGTTCGTACAAAAAGCAGAAGGTCATATTCTCACAGATGACCCGAGGTCTCCTTCTCATAGAAGACTAACAGGTATTTTTCTCATAGAAAGTCAGAAGGTACTTTTTACAAAATCAGAAGTTAATTCGTTGAAAATTAATTCGCCTTTCGCCTTCTCCTGGTGTCAAATATCTACCCACCTCGTTTACGAAAAAAAAAGAAAAAACAACAACACAATTTTTGGCCCACGTTCACATGGTGTTTGTTCTGCAATATGACAAGCCACGATTTTTTCGAAATATCCTATCCAATTGTTATCACATCCTTTCGTTGAAATTTTTATTTCTTTACTTGCGCGATTTTTGTTTATTTAAAAATTGAAAGCATTTCAAGAAAAAAATACGAATAACAACAACAAAAAATGTGACATGGAACTGCATGTCAGTCAGCTGGAGTAAAGATATGTCAGTCTGTATATCGAAAAAACGAACGAAAAAAAAAAATATCATCTCTTGATTATTTACTTTAGATGTGGGCTGAGAAGCTCGTTGATATGTTGAATGTTTGTCAAACGTAGTTGGCGATGTTTTCTTTGTGACTTTTTTCCGACGTGCGTGTGTGTGTGTGAGTGAGTTTTCCAAGGATTTACGCGATCACATATCACATGACAACACACAAGTTTTTCTTATTTCAATTCTTGCGTAGGCCCAACCGGTAGTGACAAATAAGTTGGAGGTTGGGTTGACTGACTGACTGACTGACTGCCTGGCAGCCAGTCACTTGTCATTCTATGTTGTTTTTGTCGCATTATTTAAATATTTGCTTTTTTCCAAAGACTAATACTTAGCTTTTCGCATATTAACACACACACGTACTCTCATTGACAGAAAGTTTCTTTGAGTTTGAGTGCGACAAGGAGAAAAAATGGAAAAAGTGTTAAATACGGATTAAGAAATGCTTAGAATTTGTGATGAGCACACACATACATATCATCGCATGAGACAACTTTTGACTTGTTTACTATGGAATTTATGTTTGCATTTATTCTAGATCATTTATATAGTTAAATATTTGACTATGTATTTGAAATGAGATATGTATGTGTATGAATGATATGGCTTATTAAATTTAATTCAATTAAAATGTATTAAATACATTTGAAATTGTTGTAACAAACACATACGGAAAATAATTTTAATTTGTAGTAAAACTTTGTTAATTAGTTTTCATAGCACATTCGTTTCATATACTGAAGTCACAGCTTTAAATGATCGCATTTCTCATTTTTATTCAATTTTAATTTATATAATTAATTCCTAGTCAATCTTATAATTAAGGGGACCCGGGGACCCAAAAAATATGATTTTTGTTCAATTTAAATCTACACTACTTCAAAAATTTCCCCTTGAAATTGCAATTGAAAATCTCAACAACTCATCATTAAACGTCGGCAAGAGTACTTCTCAAACATCGAATGCGTTTTTTATATCCTTCACCACACTGTGGTACAGGGTATTATGTCTTTGTGCATATGTTTGTAACAGGCAAAAGGAATCGAGATAGACCCATGGTTCCTTTTGAGAATATGCATAGAATCACTTTCTGAATCGATTTATGGATGTCCGTCCGTCCGTCTGTTGATGTTAAATTGTAAACAAAGTACAGTTTGAGATTTAGATATAGCTCCCATATATATTTTCGTCCGATTTAAGGTAAATGGTGAACCAAAGTCCCTATACATGCTTCGATTTGCACGAAATTTGGTATAGCCTACTGAGTTAAGTCTAGAATGATGTGTGCCAAGTTTCGTGAAAATCGGTTCAGATTTAGATATAGCTCCCATATATAGTTTCGTCCAATTTAATGTAAATGGTGCACCAAAGTCCCTGAAAATCATCCGATTTGCACGAAATTTGGTATATTCTACTAAATTAAGTCTAGAATGATTTCGATATAGCTCCCATATATAGAGTCGCCCGATTTTATTTATATGGTGCACCAAAGTCCCTGAAAATCACGTTATTCTGTATGCACATAAATGTAACCGGTCTTGATATTCCTTATCTTCTAACTTGTACTTATATGCAAAGCCGGTTGAAAATCGTCAAAATTAGAAATCGAGAATAGTTGGGGTCCCCTTAAATTCGGTAGATCTGAGAATATGTCGTAAGGTATTTGTAAAACGACATACCAACGAAAACCAGTAAGGAAAGTTCAAAAGTCGGACGAGGCCGACTATATGATACCTTTCACCACTTTGGGTACATACAAAAGATGTTAATATATACAATATCCTGTAGACAGAACAGACATGGAATTTTTGGAGGACAATTGAGATGGAATCGTGCGAAATTAAACGTGCTATCTAGATAGATATTTACATAAAATCGAACGAAAATATATAAGCCCCATATCAAAATCTGAAACGATTTCAACAAACCTTTTTCCTCAATTGCATTCGCTATGCAACATTTTGCTCAATCGGATAAATATTGGGAGTTTGGTGTATCATTCACAAAACGTCGGACGATAAGCTATATCGAATGGGCTATATCTAAATCTGAACCGATTTTAACAAAACTTCGCAGACATCAATCTGAACCTATTTCAGCACTTTGTGCATATTGGGAGATTGGTGTATCATTCACAAAAAATCGGATGAAACTATATATGGGAGCTATATTTAAATCTGAACCGATTTTCTCCAATTTAAATAGGGTAAATCCTTGGGCCAAATAAGTGATCTGTGCCAAATTTCATCCAAATCGGAATAAAAATGCGACCTGTACTTACCCTGTACCACAGTGCGGTGAAAGGTAAGTAAGGAAAGTAGTAAATTCGGACTGGGCCGACTATATGATACCCTTTACCACTTGTGGTCTGTATTCTAACAGACGTCGCCTCTTCCAAGGGACATTGACCTAAAATTGGTAAATGGTGCACAATTTAACAAAAATCGGACGAGAATATATATGAAAGCTATATCTACATCTGAACCGATTTCAACAAAACTTTTCGTACGTCAACTTGTAGTAATTTCAGTACGCTTTTTGTCTCAATCGAACAAACATTGATAGAATTCACATAAAATAGGAGGAAACTATATATTCTGAACCGATTTCAACAAAACTTCATATAAATCAATGTGAACCTAATTCAGTACGCAGTTAAAATTTTGTCGCAATAGGGAAAATATTGGAAGTTTGGTGCACCATTTGTCGATTTTTACAATCTTCCCTAGATACCAATTTTTTATCATTAAATAAATTTTGCAGTGCAAGAAAAATATGATAATCACTTGGTGCCAAGTCGGACTGTATGGCGGATGCGTTAAAACTTCCCAACCAAGCTCCCGAAGTGTCTACAGCGTTGTCCTGGTGGAACACGACACATCTCCTGTTGGCCAATTCTGGCCGTTTCTAGACAATTGTAAATGGTTTAAAACAGTTTTATTTTCGATTTGTAGCTCTTTGGCGATGTTACGACTTATAACATGCCTTCGATCATTTTTCCGTATTTATCGACATTTTCGACGAAGTGCATCTTTAACATCAAAAATTCCTAAACGGAATCTACGAAACCAAAATTGCACATAATTAGCTGCTACAATATCGGTACAGAGTGTTATGATTTTGTAACAGACAAAAGGAAAGGAGATAGACACATGGTTCCTTTTGAGAATATGCATAGAATCACATTCGGAGTCGATTTATGCATGTCCGTCCGTCTGTAGATGTTATGTTGTAAAGAAAGTACAGGTCGCATTTATGATCTGATTTGGATGAAATTATGCTGAAACTGAAAAATCGGTTCTGATTTAGATATAGCTCCCATATATATATTTTCGTCCGATTTAAGGTAAATGGGGCACCAAAATCCCTATATATATGTATATATATATATATATATATATATTTCAATTTGCACGATATTCGGCATAGGGTACTGAATTGGGTCCAGAATGACGTGTGCTAAGTTTCGTGAAAATCGGTACTGGGTATGATGTCTTTGTGCGTATGTTTGTAACGGGCAAAAGAGAAATGAGATACGTACATGGTTCCTTTGAGAATCTGCATAGAATCACTTTCTTAGTCAATTTATGAATGTCCATCCGTCTGTCTTTTGATGCTAAATTGTAAAAAAATACAGTTGGCACTTATAATCCGATTTGGATGCAATTTGGTGCAGCTCATTTATTTGGCCCAAGGACGAGCCTTATAAAAATTGTTGAAAATCGGTCTAGATTTAGATATATCTGCCATATATTTTAGAATGTAAATGTTGCACTCTATATATCGATTTCCACGAAATTTGACATAGCGTACTGACATCTAGTGTGAAAAATTTGTACAAACTCGGAATAAGATTGGGTTTAACCCTAAAATAACTATTTTTAAGATTTCTGACGTTTACTCTGATTTTCGAGTTTTGGTCTATTTTGAGACTTAAAGTAAAACTCGATGACGAAAATTTTTGTGGAATATTCTGACCTTTTAAATGGGATGTCAGTCATTTCTGGAAATAACACTTCAGAGAATATCATGAGAGTTAACGAATTTGACAAATATATTCCTCACATTTATATAAGTAATATTGCCAAGGACACCATTAACGAATTTGACAAATATATTCCTCACATTTATATAAGTAATATTGCCAAGGACACCATTCAAATAAAATGCAGGGATTTCGAGAAATCCTAGTCCGAATATTTTCAAATGACTTGGAAACGTAAACTTTCAAAATGTCGGTAAACGTGTTTTCTCCACGCCTTTGGAGCTGAGTCTAGTCAAAAAAATTTCTTTTAAAAAATCCTCATCTTTAGAGCTGAATCTAGCTGTGTCTAGTCAAAAAAAAAATTCTTTTAAAAAATCCTCATCTTTGGAGCTGAATCTAGGCTTGAAATTTTTTTTTAAAAGTCCAAGCCTTTGGAGCTGAGTCTAGTCAAAAAAAAATCTTTTAAAAAATCCTCACCTTTGGAGCTGAGTCTAGGCCTGAAAATATTCTTTAAAATTCTACGTCTTTGTAATTGAGACTAGGCTTGAAAATATTTATTAAAAATCCACGCCTTTGGAGCGGAGTCTAGACTTGAAAATATTCTTTAAAAATGCACGTCTTTGTAATTGAGACTAGGCTTGAAAATATTCTTTAAAAATCCACGCCATTGGAGCAGTGTTGAGGATTAGGAATATTCTTAAAATATCCACGTCTTTAGAGCTGTGTTGAGGCGCAGGAATATTTTTTAAATATCCACGCCTTTGGAGCTATGTTGAGGCGTAAGAATATTCTTTAAAAATCCACGCCTTTGGAGCTGTGTTGAGGCTTAGGAATATTCTTTAAATATCCACGCCTTTGGAGCTGTGTTGAGGCTTAGGAATATCCTCTAAAAATCCACGCCTTTGGAGCTGTGTTGAGGCTTAGGAATATTCTTTAAAAATCCACGACTTTGGAGCTGAGTTTAGGCTTGAAAATAAGCTTTCTGATCATAAGCTTTCTGATTTTGGCGGTCCCAATTGTTTCAAGATTTTAGTATTTCACAGAGCAATTTAAGTAGTTACAAATGGAATTAATTTAATATAACTCGACCTTGTGCTGGAGTGTATAAAATATTATTGGATCATTACCTTGGTAATATCAAAGATATTACCTTCGATCATTTGTAAACCATTTAACCTTTGTGATTTTTAAAGAGATATAAAATATTCCCATCAGAAGTAGTCAACCTTTAAAGGATGTCAAACAGGTCTACCATTGCACCAACAATTTATCAATATAGGTCCACATTTTCCCCATCGACTAAAATGACGATTTCATCGATTAGGGAAAAAATGTAAAAGTAAAACTAATAGATTTATATTTTATAAATTGTTTCGAACTCCATATCCTTTGGATGAGTTCTTTTATACTCAATTGCAATGTGGTCAGTATAAAATGTTGTTACAAATAGGTACTACGTATTTATTAATGACAAATTGAAATAAATAAAGCAAATCGTATGCACGGAATTACAAACGAACATCAGTAAAAAATCTTCCAATACTTGAGGCCAAAAAGCAACAGCTCAACAATGCCACTGACAAAGGGCTGTAATAACACCCCGCCGGCATTTATTAATGTTATTTCTCTTGAATTTCTGGCGCTTGGCAAAAGAATCGAATTTTACAAATATTCACTGCAACAACTTCCATTGGGTAGGCGGTGAAGGCAAAGATTGGCAATTGTATGCAAGAAAAACAAAATAAATTTTCCCAATTCAACATTCGTCGTCATCTTCATCTACTCATTTCGGCGATCAGTGTACTTGTTGTTCTTCTCTGGAGGAGGCTTCAAAACACAGAAATGCATAATGAGGCAACATTTTTGGCATAATTTTTTGTGCAACTCGAAAATTGAGTGGAATGGAAAAATGCCACTGCGTAACGGAAAGAAAGAAAATAATAATAAGTGTACTTCATGAAAATGCACAGAAAGATGCAGAAGAAAAGGCAGAAAAGATGCACAGAAGATGAAAAAAGACACGAAAACCTACAAATGATATTATATTTAAGTATGATTGAATGGTGGTAAATGGAACACAGCTCAAAGTGGAATCAATGCCAAAAAAGAGCAACTATAGCTCGGCAGTTTTTACAGTTCCACAAATAAAATGTTCACGAAAAAATTCTTCAGCATAAAAGCATATTTTTGACAAGGTGGGGAAGTTATAAAAAATTGTATTAATCGGAGTACTGAGAATCATTAAGCAATTCATGGGAGGTCATTACATCCAAAAAAGTCACTTTTTGGAGCACTCCCAGGTCCGAAGGTGTGATTGGACCTTATTTCTTCGAAAACGACGATATCACTATGGTCATATGATAACCGATTTTTTTAATACGCTAATATATATATATATATATATAGTTTCATCGGATTGTCACAATAACCCAGAATTAAAAATTAAACATAAAATACTAAATACTCCAAAAGATCCATTTCAACAACATTCATCCTTATCATAATTTATTTTTTTCTAAATCCCACCATCCATCGGTTCAGCATTTCATAATCTTAACCGCAACATTTACCTCAACAGTTATCAATGTCCTCGGTATTATCTTTACTTTCCTCTTATCATCATCATCATCGTCGTTCTCATCATCGTCATCATCTTTTCATAATTGATGTCCCGTTTTTGAAACACTTAATGTGCTTTCATGGGAACAAGAGCGATAGAGAGTATTACGCGTTGTTTTCGGTTGATGGCTTTTCTAAACATCAGCAGGTCAGCTGCAGGACAACAGCTCCAGCATTAACTGCACACAAACACACAGAGACACTAATAAATAATTTGATAAGCTACCAGTGACATAAATGAAAACGTTTTGCGATTTGCTTCTATGGCAAAGCAAGTGGCTTTATTCTAAGTGAATGAATACTAAATGGAGGAGATAAACATCGACATTATTATCAAAAGATTATAAAACAAAAATGTGCAATGGAAGACTTAAATCATATCCGAAAAGGTTTTCGCATTTTGTTTTTCTTAAAATAAAAAAATCGTAAAAGGTAAAAAAGTTAAAATTAAAATGGAATTATGCATTATTTTTCAGAAGTTATGTGGAATTCTTAGTTGAAAGTATAAGCTAATTTTATTTGTCCGTTTGTAATAATCAAAATAATCGTTTACCACCCTGTAATCACGAATTAATATAGATCTCCAAAATTTAGCATAGAGTTGTAGTTTATCCATGACCGATTTAACCAATAATGGGTTATATCGGTCCTCGTTTAGGCATAGTCCTTTAAAACCCCACAAATTTCTTATTTGGGGGGTTTTAAAGGCGATCTTTGACCGAATACGCTGTATTTTAGCATATTGTGTTCTTTTTGGATAGTAAAGGGTGTTTTTCAACCTAAATATTTGTAATTTGGAATTTCCACTTCCTATGAAATCTCTCTCTGCGAAAATTATCAATGCTTTTGGTGTAGGCCCCATATAGCGGTACCTCCTAAATATGAGGATTTTTTTGCAAGTTTTTCAATCGAATTGGCTGTAATTTGGTATGTTGGGTTATAATTTAGTACGAAACCTTCCCACCAAAAATTCACTGCAATTTGGTACTTTGGATTCCTATCAGGTAACAAATGTCTACATTAACAATTATTTATATTCGTCCCTCTTTTAAAGTTAGTCCCCATATATTCTCTTTTTATACCCCCCACAATGGTATGGAGGGTCTTTATAATATAGTTTTTTGTGGGGTTGGGCCAGGCCAAACGTAGTGCTATTCTCGCTTAATTTCTTCTATATATAACCAGTAAGGAGAGAAGTAAAGTCGGACAGGGCCGACTATATGATACCCTTCACCACTTTATGCATCTTAACATGCATCTCATTTTTGGATGATTCTTGTCATGAAATTGAGTGAGAAACTTCATAGCAAAGTTCGGCCAGGCCAAACGTACTGCTATTCTCACTTTTAAATTAATTTTATCTATATATAACAAGTAAGGACAGTAGTAAAGTCGGACAGGGCCTACTATATGATACCCTTCACCACTTTATGCATCCTAGCATGCGTCTCATTTTGAAGGATCCTTGTCATGAAATTGGACGAACTAATAGATCACATATTCGAAAAGTGAACCGACTAAAATCATTATATAGGGGAGAGGGGGGCACCTTTGAATACTTTTTTCTTTCAAGCTTCATAACATTTTTTATTTTATAATTTTTGGTTTCTTATAAATTTTAACTAATAGGTACATATGTAACTTTTAAAATGAATATACATGTGATATACTTTAAGCTTCTTAAATATCATTTATTACTGCTTTAATGGACGAAGTCAAAGTGTTCAACACTGCTTGGAATTTTTGAACGACATGGTTTTTTACAGTGCTTTTTCAAATATGTATGTATTTTATTCATAGATATAAGAAATTCATTTATTTATTAAAAAATATATACAAAAAGTTTCGAAAATTAAAAAAATTCAAATCAAAATTTATGAAAACATAAAATCATTTAAAAACAAAAGTTAATATGGTGAAAATGCAGTTAATTTCGTATTCTTATTAGCCCATTTGAAATTTTGAGAAATCGAAGCCAAAAGTTATAAACTTAGTTTTTACTGGAGTTTATTGGGCATATTCAAAGGTGCCCCACCTGTGGAATTTTACGGAAATTTATAATAATTTTTTTTTTTTTTTTGTGGGAAATATATATGAAATAAAATACATTAGTTATGTTTGAAATGATTGTTGGAATGCAAAAAAAAAAAAAATTGTTTAACGAAAGAAAACGATCACCGACTTCTCTCTACGCCCTTGCAACCAAAAAATTAAAAGTTTACAATTGCACTGCGAAAACATGGTCACCCATGTACATCTTGTCGACAACTCAAAAAGATAGCCAAAGTGGTATACGAAGATAGAGAACAAGATTGACATATACAAAAATGTGGTTACGGGTCGAAAAAATTTTAAACCGAGATTTTATGAGCGCTGTTCAAAGGTGCCCCCTTTCCCCTACTCATGCCATTCTGCAACCTGTGCTAAATTACATTCGAGCAGATTTAGAGTCGCTTATGTACATTAAAACAATATTCTGTAAATCTATTTAAGCAAACATTAGGACAACATTCTGTAAATCTATTCGGTAATCTGCAATCCAGCATCCTCTGTAAAATTAAAATCCCCATAATACGTAATGTCAAGGGACCGACCATTTTATACAAATTAGAAGTGTTTTCAAATTAGCGAGAGGGGGAAGAAAAAAATTACCGGGGTTTTTTTCACCCATGAATATACGTAGCGGCAAACGTTTACGTCTTTTCTGTCATAAGCACTCCCCCAATTGACACATTCGTTTGACGACTTTGCCAAAACCATGCGACAAGCGATTGCTCAAGCTCCACAAATTCACCTGCTTTTTTGCAGTACCGATGCTGGGCATTCCGATGATAACCTCCCTCTTTGGAATAGCGATTCACACAATTATTTAGGGGCTACCAGGAAAGGAAAGCAATAATAATTATTTTTAGTTACCAAGTGACATCTCAACATACCAAACTACATTCGTTTGACGACTTTGCCAAAACCATGCGACAAGCGATTGCTCAAGCTCCACAAATTCACCTGCTTTTTTGCAGTACCGATGCTGGGCATTCCGATGATAACCTCCCTCTTTGGAATAGCGATTCACACAATTATTTAGGGGCTACCAGGAAAGGAAAGCAATAATAATTATTTTTAGTTACCAAGTGACATCTCAACATACCAAACTGATTTAAGTCGTGAAAATAACGAATATTGGAGATAACATTATACGGGACGAAACATGAGCCAATATTTATACCCTTCACCACTCTGTGGTACAGGGTATTATGTCTTTGTGCATATGTTTGTAACAGGCAAAAGGAATCGAGATAGACCCATGAAAACGTGATTTAAGTCGTGAAAATAACGAATATTGGAGATAACATTATACGGGACGAAACATGAGCCAATATTTATACCCTTCACCACTCTGTGGTACAGGGTATTATGTCTTTGTGCATATGTTTGTAACAGGCAAAAGGAATCGAGATAGACCCATGGTTCCTTTTGAGAATATGCATAGAATCACTTTCTGAGTCGATTTATGCATGTCCGTCCGTCCGTCCGTCTGTCCGTCCGTCTGTAGATGTTAAATTGTAAACAAAGTACAGGTCGCATTTATGATCCGATTTGGATGAAATTTGGCACAAGTCACTTATTCGGCCCAAGGACGAACCCTATTGAAATTGGAAAAAATCGGTTCAGATTTAGATATAGCTCCCATATATATATTTAACCGATTTAATGTAAACGGTCCCTATATATCTTTCGATTTGCACGAAATTTGGTACAGCCTAATCATTTAGGTCTAGAATGATGTCTGCCAAGTTTCATGAAAATCGGTCCAGATTTAGATATAGCTCCCATATATAGTTTCGTCCGATTTCATGTAAATGGTGCACCAAAGTCTCTATATATCCTTCGATTTGCACTAAATTAGGTATAACGTACTTAATTTGAGCCTAGAATGATGTCTGCCAAGTTTCGAGAAAATCGGTCCAGATTTAGATATAGCTCCCATATATAGTTTCGTCCGATTTCATGTAAATGGTGCCCCAAAGTCCCTATATATCATTCGATTGGCACGATATTTGGCATAACGTACTGAATTGATCCTAGAATGATGTCTGCCATGTTTCAAGAAAATCGGTCCAGATTTAGATATAGCTCCCATATATAGTTTCGTCCGATTTCATGTAAATGGTGCCCCAGTCCCTATATATCTTTATATATCATAACGTACTGAATTGGGCCTAGAATGATGTCTGCCAAGTTTGAAAATCGAAATAGCTCCCACATATAGTTTCGTCCGATTTCATGTAAATGGTGCACCAAAGTCTCTATATATCCTTCGATTTGCACTGAATTAGGTATAATGTACTGAATTGAGCCTAGAATGATGTCTGCCAAGTTTCGAGAAAATCGGTCCAGATTTAGATATAGCTCCCATATATAGTTTCGTCCGATTTCATGTAAATGGTGCACCAAAGTCCCTGTATATATCCTTCGATTTGCACTAAATTAGGTATAACGTACTGAATTGAGCCTAGAATGATATCTGCCAAGTTTCGAGAAAATCGGTCCAGATTTAGATATAGCTCCCATATATAGTTTCGTCCGATTTCATGTAAATGGTACCCCAAAGTCCCTATATATCATTCGATTTGCACGAAATTTGGCATAACGTACTGAATTGATCCTAGAATGATGTCTGCCATGTTTCAAGAAAATCGGTCCAGATTTAGATATAGCTCCCATATATAGTTTCGTCCGATTTCATGTAAATGGTGCCCCAAAGTCCCTATATATCTTTCGATTTGCACAAAATTTGACATAACGTACTGAATTGAGCCTAGAATGATGTCTGCCAAGTTTCGAGAAAATCGGTCCAGATTTAGATATAGCTCCCATGTATAGTTTCGTCCGATTTCATGTAAAGGGTGCACCAAAGTCCCCATATATCCTTCGATTTGCACGAAATTTGGCATAACGATAATGATTTAGATATAGCTCCCTTTTATTATAGATTGATTTTAAGTAATTGACGCGACAAGGAACCAATAGGGTGATAGGAACAAAACGTTCTGAAATTAGTATAACCTAACCTGTGACAAGTTTGTGTGAAATCGCTTAATATTTGGATAGAACTTCCATATATATTTTCGCCCGATTTCAATAAAATTGGGCATCAAACTCCTCATGTTAGTCAGATTGACATCAAATTCTGCACAACGTACAAAATTGAGCCTAGAATTACGTAGTTGCGTTTTATAGAAGTACAGACATTCCCCAACGGATGACCTATTTATATTTGTTTGAAGTCGATTTACATACTTTTGTCCCATTGTAACATACGAATGACATGTTAATGGATAGATCTAGGTAGATTCACATTTAGATAAATATCACATATTTTGTTTCATCCAATTTCACAAGTTCATGTGAATGTTCCTTGGAGGGAAAATTGAACGAATTTAAATTTATGATCTTTATCTATAAGTGTACCGATTAACATCAGTCCATACACATGCCCTTCTGCAACCTATGCTAAATTTCATTTCATACGACATTCGGTATATATGGGAGATACATATATATATATATGAACGGATCTTCACGAAACTTAGCACACATCATTCTAAACTCAATTCAGTACGCTATGCCAAATTTCGTACAAATCGAAAAATATATTCGGTCTTTGGTGCACCATTTACATTAAATCAGACGAAATATAAATAGGGCTATATCTAAATCTGAACCAATTTTCACGAAACATAGCACACACTATTATATACCCAGATCAGAACGCTATGCTAACTTTCATACAAATTGAAGAATATATAGGGTCTTTGGTGCAACTTTTTCATTAAATCCGACGAAAATATATATGGGAGCTATATCTAAATCTAAACCGATTTCCAGAAACTTAACACACGTCATTCTAGTCTCAATCGAGTGCGCTGTGCAAATTTCATGCAAATCGAAATATATTTAGAGACTTTGGTGCACCATTTACATTAAATCGGACGAAGATATATATGGGACCTATATCTAAATCTGAACCGATTTTCACGAAACTTAACACACGAAACTTAACACACGAAACTTAGCACACATTATTCTAGGCTAAATTCAGTACCCTGTGCGAATTTCGTACGAATCGAAAGCTTTTTAAAGACTTTGCTGCACCATTTACCTTAAATCGGAAACGAAAATATATATTGGAGCTATATCTAAAACTGAACCGACTTTTCTAAATTTCTATATGGTTCGTCCTTGGGCCAAATGAGTGACTTATGCCAAATTTCATCGAATTCGGATCATAAATGCGACCTGTACTTTGTTTACAATTTAACATGGACAGACAGATTCTATGCATATTCTCAAAAGGAACCATGTGTCTATCTCGTGTTCTTTTGCCGGTTACAAACATATGCACAAAGACGTAATACCCTGTACCACAGTGTGGTGAAGGGTATAAAAACACAATAACGTCATTCTAGTTTCTATTTGAGTACATACATTTCAGTATATATGCCAAATTTCATGCAAATCGTGCAATTGTACACATTTACATTAAATCGGTCGAAAATATTTATGTTAGCTATATCTAAATCTGACCCGCTTTTCACGAAACTTAACATACATCATTATAGATTAAATACATAATGCCAAATTCCGTGCTAATCGGAGGAAAATATATATTTAAATCTGAACCTATTTCACAAAACTTAACACACGTCATTCAAGGCTTTATTCAGTACACTATGCCAAATTTCCTGCAAATCGTAAGATATGTAGGAGCTTGGGTACACCATTTACATTAAATCGGACGAAAATATATTTGGGAGCTCTAAATATAATTTAGTACGTTATGTCAAATTTCGTGCAAATAGAAAGATATATAGGTGCCTTGGTACACCATTTACTTTAAATCGGATGAAAATATATATTGGAACTATATCTTAATCTGAACCGATTTTCCCCATTTCCATTGGCCAAATATTTCATCCAATTAGAATAAAAAATGCGACCTGTACTTTGTTTACAATTTAGCATGGACAGACGGACTGACGGACATGCATAAATCGACCTTAAAAGTGTTTCTATGCATATTCTCTAAAGGAACCATGTGTCTATCTCGTTTCCCATCATATCCACAAAGACATAATACCCTGTACCACAGTGTGGTGAAGGGTATAAATACAGGTCCGATAGCCCCCATATAACCGTTCCACACAATATTCGTTATTTTGTTGCTTTTGATCAAGTTCGTCAGAATAATTAGCTGCGATTTTGTATTTTTGGATTTTCACTGGTAAGAAATATTCGTACTAAGAATAACCAACATTGGTCTACTTTTTATGCCAGCCTCATATAACGCCACACGTGTTTGGCAGTAATTATACCCTACACAACTATGTTGTCAGGGTATTATAGCTTTGTGCAGCCCCAAGAGTTTGTAACGCCGCGAAATATTGGTCCTAGACCCACCTTTAAGTATATAAATCTTTATACCTCGACTAGCTGAGTCGATCTAGACATGTGTGTCCGTCCGTCCGTCTGTCCATTATAATTTGTAAACACGATACAGGCCACAGGATGGGTTTGGCCCAATGAAGACCCCTATTGTTTTTGGTAAAGATCGGTTAATATTTACCTATAAATGTATACCAATTATATTGTCGTATGTGCCCGGATGTGGGAGATACACTTAAAAATTTACAGGTGTTTAGGTATTCATATATTATTTATTAACCTATTACCACACTAGAGGGCGAAAATATAGCGCTTTGAAATGTTCCATGAGATTCCAGGTATGGTCAAAGACAACGCCTATAATTTTCGGTGACGATCAGATAACAATATTGGGATGAAGTGGACCGAAAACATATTTTTTTTTGTTTTTTTTTTTCGAATATAGAACCACAGGAAGTTAGATTTTCGTGGAAGTTGTGTAGGGTATCATATGGTTGGCCCCGTCCGACTATACTGCTCCGCTCACTGGTTCAATATAGTTTAATGTTTTATAATAGCCCCTATCAAAATGTTCTGTTTAATTTTTGGTACATTCCTACCCCAGTTTTCCAACCAGATTGTCTGTAATATGGAACATTATTTTCAGGGCATGTGCAATCTACTTCCGCATAATGAAATAATATAGTCCCATATAAAGGAATTTTAAATGCACGCAACTTGGTGGTGGGTCTTTAATGTTGACTTTTGCTGTTTTGAAGATCTGCGAAGCGTATCATGATAAATGTGTTCGATTAAAGCAGCAGAGTTTTGGGTGCCAAAGATAATTTAAGATTAAATGAGATAAAATTAAATTATGTTTAGTTGGGTTTATTTTTAAACTTTTTTAAATAAGTAAAACAAGTGAATTACGCGTTAAGCTCGGTCATGCCGAACTTTGGTTACAATTCACCATAAGTATGGTGACAGTTACTTGAAATTAATGTTAAAGCCCACGTGGAACTAAGAATGAGTTTAGAACATGTAGCTAAAATACCCAATGAAATCAAACAAGTAAAAAAGCGTTAAGTTCGGCCGGGCCGAACTTTGGATACCCTCCACCATAGATATACTAACAGGTACTTCAAATGAAAATATCGGGAAAAAGTGACCAAAAAGTGACCTTTCTACAAACTGATTATGTAAACCATAATGTACACTAAATATAAATTTCAGCAATTTTTAATGGATTTTTATATCCTCAGTCTTACGGCTAATGAGGGTGTATACACTTTGACACGATGAATATGTGCATCATCGAAATATTAGAACCAAGTTTCTTTGGACCAAATTAGTTTCAGAAAATGTTAATTTCATCCAAATTTTGCCCATCTTATTATTTCTTCCAAATTTAGTTCAAATTCGAAGATGGTTAAGGATGGTTAACACAGGGGCTAGGTCTAAATGCGGATATAGTTCATTATCGAACCTTACTAATCTAATTTTTTATGTCGCTATCCTCCGCAGGTGAAATGATTACAACAGAGAACCAAACTCAAAACGCGGAACAAATCAGATAACTATTTTAATATAAACCAGTAAGGAAAGTAGTAAAGTCGGACTGGGCCGATTATATGATACCCTTCACCACTGGGGATACATATGTACGTCTGTATCCTAACAGACGTCGCCTCTAAGGAACATTGACATGAAATTGAACGAACTTAAATATGCGATCTTTATCTATAAGTAAATCGACTAACATCAACTCCAACACATGCCATTCTGCAACCTATTCGAAATGTTGTAAATAGATTTAAAGCACACGCACTGTTTAAAATGTATCAATCAGGCACCCATTGATTATTTGGCGTACAGTCAACACGAATAGGTCGAAATTATATATGGAAGCTAATCTGAACCGATTTCAAGGAAACTTGCTAGATTTTTATTAATTTCTGTACGTGT
>NW_026879700.1:0-28075 GCF_032173495.1 Musca vetustissima | reverse complement strand
AAGTACAAATATCAGAAACTAATTACATATTCCAATCCTACACTCCGACGGTAATATTAATTAAAATTTTCAGGATTCCAGCTCCATCCGTTCCTTCAAATTCAAATTGTACCAAATTTAGTACTGTTTAGTACTTTTCGTATACATGACTAAACACTTCCAAGCCCACCTCCCAATATCGACCCTACTTTTCAACATTGATTCGTATTCCAAATTTCAAGTTTCACAAGCTACGAAATTATAACAAATTTAGTACGTTTTAGTACTTTTCGGATACATATAGTTCGAATTTGCAAAAACCCAGCCTTATCTAACATCTTTGGACTAAGAGTGACCCTCATTCAAAATTTCATGATTCCAGCTTCAGCCGTTTCAACTGGGCATTGATGAATTGCTAAGTCAGTCGGTCAATTATTTTACTCATTTATTGGTATAGATTGATCCTTTGTGGGGGAGGTCTAAGGACTGGATCTAGGCTTGGTTAATATGCAAAGTTTGGTTCAAATCGGACATTCAATTAGCCTTATATTGGATTTATAAGTACTGAAAACTTAGACAATTTGTGGAGTGGACAAAAGAGTTCCATCTTCGAGCATGAACTATGTTTAGAAGAAATATTACGAACATTTTGAATGGAATTGGTTACTCTCTTCTAGATTTATTGTGCAAACCAGCCGGCCAGACAAACCGACAGACGGGTTTGGCACAGATTTGGCCCAAAGAAGTTAAGTTCGGCCGGGCCGAACTTTGGATACCCTCCACGATAGGTATACTAACAGATACTAGCATCGAAAATATAGGGTTCATACCCAAAAGTAAACCTATACCGAAAATTCAATGTACACCAAATACAAATTTCAGCAATTTTTAATGGATATTTTTTCTAAAACCCCCAGAAAGTGGTCCAATACTGACGACGCATGGTAGGGTGGAACATCTCCAAAATACTGCAATTTAGAATTCACAGTTATATAAAGCCACCACCAATATACACAGGTTTTATTGCATCTAAATTGAAAAGAGATATAGCTCTATTTCGAAATTAACATTTACGCAAAATATTAAAAATACCGAAAATCGGTTGGTATCAATATATGGGGGCTAGGCCTAAATGTGGACTATGGTTCAACGTTCTCAATATCCTCCGCAGGTGAAATAATTACAACAGAGTCTTAGAACCAAACTTAAAACGCGGAACAAATCAGATAACTATTTTAATATAAAAAGGGGGGTTATATGGGGACTACCCCTAAAAGGTGGTGAATATTAATAAATTTAGGTAGGGAAATTTGTTACCATAAACGACTATAAAATACCAAATTTCAGTGAATTCTGTTGAAAAAGCGCTCAAGAATCTCAAAATACCGAAATTTGGGGGTAGCCTTATATGGAGGCTACGAGAAAAAATTGACTTATATTTATATTATATTTATTTTTAGTGGAGATATTTGGTACCCAATAAGAACTCAATTTACCAAATTTCAGCGAATTCAATTGAAAAACGCGCTCAAGAACCCCAAAATACCGAAATTTGAAGGATACCCTTATATGGGAGCTATGCCTAAACGTGGACCGATATAGTCCATCTTCGAGCTTGACCTGCCTGCAGACAAAAAACTACTCTATGCTAAATTTTGGCGATCTATCTCAATTCGTTTAGAGGCTAGTGTGATTACAACAGACAGACGCACATGGCTATATCGTCATAGAATTTTACGCTGATCAATAATATATATATATATATACTTTATAGGGTCGGAAATGATTATTTCGATGAGTTACAAACGAAACACAAAATTAGTATACCCTACATACTATGGTGGAGAGTATAAAAAATAAAAATCATGGCATCTAGCTTGTATACACAGATGACCTTACGCAAGTCTTTTTGGAGACCCATTTATTGGGATTACTTGCCAAATATACTACCCAACAGTTTCCCCCCTTTTTACAACAAAACGAATTAAAAACAAAATTTTAAGATTTACTTACCACAACAACAGGAAGCACCAAACCAATTAAATATAACAAGACATTATTGATTGTGGATTCTTTGAAGGGATGCATCAGCGATTCATCGTCACAAAAGAAACCGCGTTTGTACGGTTCGCCCCACAGGAAAAAGCACAAAATTGGGAAAAGAACTGTAACGATAATAAAAAAGAAAACACAAACACACACGCACATAAATAAAAATATAAACAAACAATTAACTTAAAGCAATTTTAAATATTTTGACAGCAGTATTAACTTTTGAAAAAACCACACACGCACACACACACATACCGAGATTTATTTAGTAGTATATAAAAGAACGGGAAATTTTTAAGTCGTTTGTTTATAACATTAAAATTAAAGCAACAACAAACAAATTAAAACACCAAAAAGCTTGTTTGGACTTCGTTGGTTGGAAATGAAGTCATAAAAATCTTCACTGATCAACTTCCTCAATCAACTAATTGGTCGGAATGGACTTTGGTGACTAAGGGGATGGGGAATAAAACGTTTATGATATTGCCTTTGGATGTATGACCGAATTCCTCTACACAAAAAAACGTCGATGAGATTTTTTTTTGTTTTCAGAAATTCTGTTGATGCATTTTTCATGTAAATAAGGAAACCAACCTAGTTGAGTATGTGAATTAATTTTTTATAATAACCAGAACTGGCTGTTCGAATGATCTCAAAGAAAACAATTTGTTCTGCAGCTATTTCTATGCAGTTGCATGGCATTAAAATCTAGACGTCTCAAAGGAAATGTTAATGCTTCGTTTGGTATTTTTTTCGTTACACATAAGTGTCGTTTTGAAAGGATCTCTACTTGTCGCCATATGGCATGGCATGACAAGTGTGTGCGTTTGTACGTGTCTCTAATTTCAAAGTGTTTCGAAATAGGATCTCTTCTCAAGCATTTCATATTTCATGAGTGACAAATTTGAAACAAATAGAAAAAAATCAGCGGATGTTGAAAATTTATTTGTAATGAGGCGGCAAATTGTCTACTGTCGTGTCTTTACGAATTTGGGATCCCTCATAAAGGGAACTAGAGAATTTTTTATTTAAAAAGTCAAAAATAATTAGGAGATCGTAGCATCATAATTGTTTAACAAGTTGAAGACAGATTTTTTTATTTTTCCCACATCACGCGTGAGGAAGATTCAGAGACCTTTGAAAAATTATTTTTTAAGGGACCACCAACAAAGGAGTCCCAGCTGTAAACTTCATAAAACTACAATTGGATAACGTGTATTTTTTTAAATAAATTTTAAAGGACTTTCTTTAAGCGTGGGATTTTAAAAATATCTTTGATGACCTTATATGAGAGGAGATTTTTTAAAAATATTTTAAAAAAGGTAGTCAAATATTTTTGACTAGCATATACCCGCTACTTCCTTAGCGAACGTGGGATGTATTTAAAACCCTATATCGACCATTATTAAAATTTTAGAACCATGTTGTACGTATTTTCTGCCATAGTATGTTTTCAAATTTACCTCTATATCTCAACACTACACACCCATTCCGACCGCAACAGAAATATACCTCTATATTAAATTTGGTGTAATTTTTTACCATTTGTACTCTTGTAATACTTATTTTGAAAACAAATCAAATATAGATTCACCCAAATCCAAATTGAGTATCATTTAGTGCACATCAACAATCATAAGTACTTTAAAAATCATAAGTACGAGTTTCAAACACTTCCCACATACCCCAATCTTAATTCCAAATTTCAGGATTCTATCGGTTCACCTAAATTTGTATCACATTTAGTACCACTTAGAACACATAAGTAAAATTTTCCATTACTACCTACATCATGCAATCCAATTAAAATCATGAATTAGATAAAATCTTAATAATCAAATTGTACTAAATTTTTTAAAACATCCTATATACCCAAACCCTATACCCCCACAGTGATCCTAAATCAAAATTTTATGATTTCAACTTTATCGGTTTACCCACAATTTAGTTGTACCAAATTTAGTACACATTAGTACAAATTTCCTTCCTACATATTTCAATCTTACACCTCAACAGTGATCCTGACTCCAAATTTCATGATTCTAGCTCTAAAATTCAAATTGACCAAATTTAGTACCATTTAGTACGAATTTCAAAAACTTCCAACTTAACCCAAACCAACACCCCCATAGTTCTCCAAAATCTAAATTTCAGGATTCCAACTCTATCGGTTCACCCACAATTCAAATTGTACCAAATTTAGTACACAGTTGTACGAATTTCCAAAACTTCCTACTTAACTCAAACCAACACCCCCACAGTGATCCTAAATCCAAGTTTGAGGATTCCAATTCCATCGGTTCACCCACAATTTAAATTGTACCAAATTTAGTACACATTAGTACAAAATTTTAAAACTTCTTACATATCTCAATCTTACATCTCGACAGTGATCCTGACTCCAAGTTTTATGCTTCTAGCTCAATTGGTTCACCTAAAATTCAAATTGTACCAAATTTAGTACCATTTAGTACCCATAAGTATTATTTTCTTAAACTGAATCCTGACCCTAATCCTACATCCCTACTATGATCCTAACTCCAAAATTCATTGTTCCAGCTCTATCGGTTCACCCAAATCCAAATTGTACCAATTATAGTACGATTTAGTACTTTTCGTACACATAAGTAACAAATTTCCAAAACTACGTACATATCACAATCCTATACTCCGACGGTAATGTTACTTTCAATTTTCAGGGTTCTAGCTCCATTTGTACCTCCAAATCAAATTTGTACCAAATATAGTACCATATAGTACTTTTCGTACACATGAGTACACGGTTTCAAAACCATCTCCTTTTATCGACCCTACATCCCAACCCTAATTCGCATTTCAAATTTCAAGTTTTTAGCTCTATCCGTTCTCATGCTACAGAATTGTACCAAATTTAGTACATTTTCGTACATTTCGGATAGTTGTAGTTCGAATTTCCAAAAACCCTTTGGTACATCTATCCTACACTCCATCAGTGACCCTCAATCCAAATTTCAGAGTTCTAGCTCTACTGGTTCGCCAAATACAAATGATATCATATTTAGTACTTTTTAGTACTTTTCGTACCCTTCTAGTACGAATTTCCAAAAACCCAGCCTTATCTGTCACATTTGGGCCAAGAGTGACCCTCACCCAAAATTTCAAGATTCTAGCTTCAGCCGTTTCGTCTGGGCGTTGATGAATCGTTAAATCAGTCAGTCAGTCAATCAGTCAGTCAATCACTTTACTCTTTTATTAGTATAGATTACCTTATTATAGTCGTGGATTTTTTAAAAATAATTTTTACCCTGTTTCTATAGGCGTGGATTTTTCTTTTAATTTTTTGTGATCATCTTTCTATAGTCATGGATTTATTAAAAATATTTTTTACCATCTTCGTATAGAGCTGGATTTTTATAGGCGTGGCTTTCTAAAAAATATTTTTACTACCTTTCGATAGGCGTGGATTTTTTACCATCAGTCGATAGGCGTGGATTTTTTACCATCATTCGATAGGCGTGGATTTGTTTACCATCATTCGATAGGCGTGGATTTTTTTACCATCATTCGATGTTCTACCACAATTCGATAGGCTTGGATTTTTTTACCATCATTCTATAGGCGTGGATTTTTTTTTACCATCATTCGATAGGCGTGGATTTTTTCAATAGGCGTGGATTTTTTTACCATCATTCAATAGGCGTGGTTTTTTTATATCATTCAATAGGCGTGGATTTTTTTACCATCATTCGATAGGCGTGGATTTTTGGCTAAATTGAAGATTTACTATGGAGACCTCAATGAAGTTGGTCTAATTTGAAGATTTCCTATAGAAACCTTAATTCAGCTGGGGTAAATTCAAGATTTCCCATTGACATTTTAATTCAGCTGGACTAAATTGAAGCTTTATTATGGAAACCTCAAATAAGCTGGGTTAAATTGAAGATTTTATATGGAAAAATTATTTCACCTGGGCTAAATTAAAGATTTATAGAAACCTTAATTCAGCAAGGTTAAATTAAAGTTTTCCTAAAGAAACGATAATTCAACCAGTCTAAATTAAAGATTTGCTATAGAAATCTTAATACAGCCAGCCTAAATTAAAGATTTTCTATAGGAACCTTAATTCAGCCAGGCTAAATTGAAGATTTCCTATAAAAACCTTAATTCAGCAAGGCTAAATCACAGGTTTCTTATAGTAACCTTAATTCAGTAAGGCTAAATTAAAGATTTCCAATAGAAACCGTAATTCAGCCAGGCTAAATTAAAGATTTACCAAAGAAACCTTAATTCAGCCAGTCTAAATTAACGATTTGCTATAGAAATCTTAATTCAGCCAGGCTAGATTACAGATTTTCTATAGAAACCTTAATTCAGCCAGGCTAAATTGAAGATTTCATATAAAAACCTTAATTCAGCAAGACTAAATTGAAGATTTCCTATAAAAACCTTAATTCAGCAAGACTAAATTACAGATTTCCTATAGAAACCGTAATTAAGCATGGCTAAATTAAAGATTTCCTATAGAAATCTTAATTCAGCCAGGCTAAATTAAAGATTTACCAAAGAAACCTTAATTCAGCCAGGCTAAATTAAAGATTTGCTATAGAAATCTTAATACATCCAGGTTAAATTAAAGATTTTCTATAGAAACATTAATTCAGCCAGGCTAAATTAAAGATTGCCTAAAGAAACCTTAAAATTAAAATTAAATTAACAATTTGCTATAGAAATCTTTATTCAGCCAGGCTAAATTAAAGATTTTCTATAGAAACCTAATTCAGCCAGGCTAAATTGAAGATTTCCTATAAAAATCTGAATTCAGCAAGACTAAATTACAGATTTCCTATAGAAACCATAATTCAGCATGGCTAAATTAAAGATTTCCTATAGAAATCTTAATTCAGCCCGGCTAAATTAATGATTTCCTATAGAAATCTTAATTCAGCCCGGTGAAATTAAAGATTTATTATAGAAATCTTAATTCAGCTGAGCTAAAGTCTATAGTTCATATGCAAACCTAATTGAACGGTTCCATGAAAAGCTTATCGGCTCTACAATGATCCAAAAATATATATCCATAAAACTCCGCGTAGCCTTGCACTCTATAAATTATTATTTTCGTTTTGCATTTTTATGAGGACAATGCAGTTCTGCAGGTATTACGCCCAATTGAAATTTATGCTACCACGACGCATAGAAAAATTCTGGTGGCAGTTGTCACCCACCCACACAATTTGAATGCAGTTTTTGTTGTTGTTTTTTCTTTTTCAATTCCACAAAAGAGTTGTTGCAGCCGGCATTGAACACTCGATCAGATAGTGGAGAATCCAAAAACAAAGAATAAATTATTTCCCCCATCCACAAAAATGCAGCTCCACCATGGCAATTAACAATTGTAGCATGAAATAAGAGTTTTTTAGTGCGGCTGAAGTGGGGGTGGTGGTACTGGAAGTGGTAGTGGTGTTGGTGATGTTGTTGCTTTATAACCTCCAAATGTGCTGTTTTAATTACATGCATCCATGATTGTTGTTGGCGACAACAAACAATGACACCAACAACAACAACAATTAAAACAAAATAATAGGCAAATGCATAAAGAAGTTTCTAAGGGTCCCACAACTAGTTTTCATTGAAATGACTTGCGCAACCTTCTCCTCCAGCAGATGGTAGTGGTCTATGTATAGCATTTTCTGCAGTTGCCGTTGTGGAAGAGGCATGAATGAAAGGGGGGTTTGGTTGTTGACATTCAGCCTGCATTTGAAAATAATTAAAAATAAAAAAAAACCCAAAACATTGCAGCAATGTCAAAGTTATGGTTAAACAATTTTCTTTCTTGTTTTCTGTTAATTAATTGGCGTCTCGTTCTTTTTATGGCAACGACGGCAATGCTGATCGTGTTTGTTAATAGTTTTGAATGCCAATTAAGATTTTTTATTTAGTGGTGAAAATTAAATATTGTATTTTTATGATTTAGAATGACTTCTAATTGCACCAAATTTGGAATGCATGAAATATGAGGGGGCAAAGTCAATTTATTGGATGTTATTATTACAGGATACATTACAGTAATAACTAAACCAATATAAAATAAGAAGTTCTTCTGTGTCAAGACAAAGTTTGAATGAGAACACAAGGGATTTGAATTTGAAATTTTAGTCATTTTGATATTGGAGGCGTATTTAGGCGTGGCTGTACATTGTCATTTTGGATTTTTGTGAGAGAAAAACTTCATTGCAGAAAATTGGCAATATAGATTTATATAAAGGCCACATCCAGTTTAAGGATAAGCAAATCGACTTTTGCATTGAAAAGTCTAAAAGTCGAAGTTGACTTTCGATCTTTGAGGAAATCGCAAAATCGACTTTTCAAAATCTACTTTTATATCCTACACAACTATGCTGTCAGGGTATTATAGTTTGGTACAGCCCCAGGAGTTTGTATCGCAGCGAAATATTAGTCCTAGACCCACCTTTTAGTAGACCGATCGTCATATCTCGACTAGCTGAGTCGATCTAGACATGAGTGCCAGTCCGTCCATTATAATTTGTAAACACGATACAGGACACAGTTATGGTGCAATCTTCACGAAACTTAGGATGGTTTCTAGCCAATGAAGACCCCTATTGTTTTTGGTAAAGGTAATTTTTATTCGTTTTTTTGTCGCTCCAGAGGCTGCAATTATGGCCCAAACATCGCGAATTTTTACATGGAGAAGGGGATTGGGCCAAAGAATAAGCATGGCTGCTTTGATAAATTCGGTCAATATTTAGCAGGTCAAATGGACCCTGACTTTTGTGTGAAAAATGTCAACATTTTTATTCTGTACGGTATATATTTGCCCTGAAGGACATAGAACCGCAAGGACATAGCTAGATGAATGCATGCCCAATGATTGGAACCTCAGCATCCTGTGTCCCGTGCACAAAAAAGGAGACAAGACGATATGTGCCAACTATAGAGGAATAAGTCTCCTTCCCTTCGCATATAAAGTGCTATCCAGTGTGCTGTGTGAACGATTGAAGCCAATGGTCAATGACATCATCGGACCATACCAATGCGACTTCAGACTTGGCAAATCCACCATTGACCAGATTTTCACTCTGCGCCAAATCCTGGAAAAGACCCACGAAAAACACATCGACACATACCACCTATTTGTCGACTATAAAGCCGCATTCGACAGCCCTATCCGTTCAGAGGTGTTTAAAACCACGTCTGCGTTCGGCATTCCTGCAAAATTAATACGGTTATGCAGGATAACTTTAAGTGGCACAAGGTCAGCAGTTAAAGTAAGAAAGGACCTATCGGAAAGGACCTATCGGAAAATATGTCAGTGTAAGGAAGAGGTGCTGTTGATCTCTAATCGTTCAAGAGGGGGCAAATATAACGAAATATTGCCCAGGCTCGAAATAAACATCCGCAGAAAGTTAGAGTTCCGTGGAAGTTGTGTAGGGTATCGTATGGTCGGCCCCGTCCGACTATACTGTTCCGCTCATAAAAAACAAACTGGAATTCAACTTGACTATTTTGCAACGACATACAAATTTTTAATAAAAACAACAAGTGGATACTTTTGACAGTGACTCGCTGTAGATGTTATTCTAGTTAACCAACGATAATACTTAATGACAAATTTCGCACCCTTCAATTATTTTTTATTAAAATACTTCAATTATTTCGGGGTCATTTAAAATGGGTTATTGCCAAGAGATTTAATTAATCTCTGGGAACGCGAATCCCATAAATACATCCAAAGTATATTTCGTGGTGCTGCAAATGAAAACCAGTAAGGAAAGTAGTAAAGTCGGACAGGGCCGACTATATAATACCCTTCACCACTATGAGTATATTAAACAGGACTATTAGCATGAAATTGGACGAAATAAAATATGTGATATTTATCTAAATGTGAATCGACTTAGATCTATCCGTAAACATGTCATTCGTTAGTTACAATGGGACAAAAGTATGTAAATCGATTTCAAAATATATCAATAGGTCATCCGTTGGGCTATGTATGTACTTCTAGAAAACGCAACTACGTAATTCTATGCTCAATTTTGTACGTTGTGCAAAATTTGATGCCAATCTGACTAATATGAGGAGTTATATCCAGGGACCGAAAATAACAGTTATTTTTTAAAATGCGAACAAAAAAATCTTCATGTTAGAGACATGGGACACTAATAGTGTCATATACCAATAGATTCGTACTGAGGAGCCCATTGAGGATATTGAGTGATCTTGAGAAAACACTCTCAGTTCCCATGTTAAGGATTATTTTTTAACGGAAAAAATAAACGTTGATTTTTAACTGTTAAAAATGATTTTTATTTTTTCCGTCAAAAATAAAAGTTTTTTTGCGATTTTTATTTTTTCCGTCAAAAATAAAAGTCTTTTTGGGACTTTTATTTTTTCCATCAAAAATAAAAGTCTTTTTGGGATTTTTATTTTTTCCGTCAGAAAATAAAAGTCCTTTTGGGATTTTTATTTTTTCCGTCAGGAAATAAAACTCTTTTTATGTAAAGAAGTTTATACAACTTGTAATCAGTTATAAAATTACAATTTATAAATCTCTCAAGATCAAAGGTAAAAAATATTTGTTATACATTTTTAAAAAATAGTCTAGTGTACCAAATCATGAATATAAATTAAAGAATCATTCCCCTGACTATTAGGTCAAAGGTTATATAACTGGTACGAAACTCTATATGTTTATTTACGTAAAAAGACTTTTATTTTCTGACGGAAAAAATAAAAGTCCCAAAAAGACTTTTATTTTTGACGGAAAAAATAAAAGTCCCAAAAAGACTTTTATTTTTGACGGAAAAAATAAAAGTCCCAAAAAGACTTTTATTTTTGACGGAAAAGATAAAAATCCCAAAAAGACTTTTATTTTTGACGGAAAAAATAAAAATCATTTTTAACAGTTAAAAATCAACGTTTATTTTTTCCGTTAAAAAATAATTAATTAAAGTGGATTTTTTTTATTTAGGTCACATAATAACAGTTATTTTTTACCTGATTTGATATAAGTTATAACCGTTACGGTCCCTGGTTATATCTAAATATCAACCGATCTCCACGAAACTTAGCACACATCATTCTAGACTAAATTCAGTACGCTATGCCAAATTTCGTACAAATCGAGGGATATATAGGCACTTTGGCGCACCATTTACTTGAAATCGGACAAAACTATATATGGGAGCTATATCTAAATCTGGACCGATTTTCACGAAACGTGGAAAACATCCTTGTAGGCTCAATTCAGTACGTTATGCCAAATTTCGTGCAAATCGAAAGATATATGTGGACTTTGGTGCACCATTTACATTAAATCGGACGAAAATATACATGGGAGCTATATCAAAATCTGGACCGATTTTCACGAAACTTGACAGACATCACTCTATGCTCAATTCAGTACGTTATGCCAAATTTCGTGCGAATCGAGGGATATATAGGCACTTTGGTACACAATTTACTTGAAATCGGACAAAACTATATATGGGAGCTATATCTAAATCTGGACCGATTTTCACGAAACGTGGAAGACATCATTGTAGGCTCAATTCAGTACGTTATGCCAAATTTCATGCAAATCGAAAGGTATATAGGGACTTTGGGGCACCATTTACATGAAATCGGACGAAACTATATATGCGAGCTATATCTAAATCTGGACCGATTTTCACGAAACTTTGCAGACATCACTCTAGCCTGAATTCAGTACGTTATACCAAATTCGATAGATATATAGGGTCTTTTGTGCACCATTTACCTTAAATCGGACGAAAATATATATGGGAGCTATATCTAAATCTGAACCGATTTTTCCCAATTTCAATAGGGTTCGTCCTTGGGCCAAACAAATGAGCGATGCCAAATTTCATCCAATTCGGATCATAAATGCCACCTGTACTTTGTTTACAATTTAACATGGACAGACAGACGGACGGACGCACATGCATAAATCGACTTAGAAAGTGATTCTATGCATATTCTCAAAGGGAACCATGCGTCTATCTCGTTTCCTTTTGCTTGTTACAAACATATGCACAAAGACATAATACCCTGTACCACTGTGTGGTGAAGGGTATAAAAATAGTACACCATTCACATACACGTTTTTCTGGACATAATTCGTTAGCCTATGCAAGATTTCGAAGAGACGTAGATTACCAATTATATGAAATCGTAGAAAATATATATATGAGAGATATAACAATGTCTGAACCGAAGCACACCATTTCCACTAGTGTTAATTTTTACTTGGGTAAACAGAGTCATGACAAATTTTAGTGCAATTAGATAATACTTGTACTTTGTGTACAAAAACACATGACCTGACGAGCGGACTCTAGGTATATCCTCAAAAGTAACTAATGATCCATATATTGTCACATTCAAATGCATTCAAAGAACGAAATGTTTACGGCGGATATAGAAAATCTTGTACAACTTATTGATCAATCATTAGATACAATTTTTAATCGTTGCCAAACAAAATCTGTCAAAATATTTATGACCAAAACGAGATAAATACACATACCTCCAAGGCTTTTAAAACCCATGACCAAACAACGTATCTACAGTTGACATTTTTAACATTCCTTAAAGTAAATTCCCATCAAAGTAAATTTCCTTCTATCACTAATTTTCAATCCAACTTTAGTCGTTAAAAAAATATTATCACCCAAATGGTTTTATCTCCCATTTAATCCTCTCCTATAATGAACTTCACTGTCGTGTATTAACCGATTTAAGTCTCTAAACATTAAAATAAATCCCAAACGACCCGCATTATCGTGAAGCAAACATTTAAGACATTTTCCTCAATTCCCCTCTTTAGATGCCGGTAATAATTCTGGCGATTAAAAACGAACGAACATTCAAATTCATTTTGTACTTCTGGTCATAACTGCTCATTAGCCATATTAGAAACAATTATCAGTTTATTGTCGGAATTGTCAATTGTTGTTGTTGTGGTCTATTACCATGGTAACAACAGCAGCACATAGACACCGAGTAATGCGTATGAATATCTTTTTTGAGACGTCATACAAAAGGACACAAGAAATGCATTAAGAATTACTGTGGCTGTCTATCTACGTGTCTGTCGGTTCGATTCGTCTATCTATCTTCACTTCTCATTTGCCACCACATACCACAGACCAACAATACTCACTGACAGACTGACTGAGCAGACAAACATTGTATTATGTTGGTCGGTCTCCTGCTTGTTTGGCCGTTTCTTTATTATTTGTTTTGATCTGTGGCTGCTGGCGGTTTTTCTTTTTTTCTTTTTAGTTTTCTTTCCGGCATTTCTCTTGGGCTAAGTTTCTGTATGAATAATGGCCAGAGTATCTAGAAGATTTGTGTACGCTGTCGTCGTTGTCGTTTTTTGTCGATATAGCCATTAGATTTGAATGTCAATTGATGTCTGTCCGTCCGTCCGCCCGGTCGTATGCCTGTCTAATGGTTTAGTTGCCAAAGATCATTTGCAATGCCAAGAGTATTTACTTTATTGTCTTCCTTTCTACCACTTAACTATGAGTGAATAGATGACGGCTGATTGCCTGGTTGGCTGCTTGGCTGAATATGCATTTCACCACATATCCGCCGTTGAAACGGCATTGCCTCTAATGTAAAATAAAATATGAAAAAAAGAGTACGGGATGTGTACACCTCCTCTTCTCAATGTGGAAATCTCAAGTTACCCTTGTCACAATTCCGACGACGGCACACTCCTTAAGTATCTAACTAATGATTAGTTCTATTACTTTGTTGCAATTGCTAATGTTCCAAAGATCCAGAGCGCAAGTATGATGCTAATCTTAGTTGGTTCGTTCGTATCATTAAGTGTTGAACATTGACAATGAATCATACAAGGAGACATTGACCAGATATGGGTATGGGATTTACTAATTGTACTGTGCCTTCGAATAAAAAAAAAAACAGACCGAACTTAGAAACAAATTAGGATTCTAAAAACAAGTACAATCGCCGTTAAATTCGACCGGGTCGAACACTTTTTATACCCTCGACCATGTGGTGTACATAAAAATTTCGGTTAGACCTTCATACATATGCCAATATGTCCCAATTTTACCCAATCCCCACGACTAATAGCAATTTGTGAGTCGGTGTTGCGGGATTTTTAAAAATGCATACTAATGTGCAGTACTAGTATGAAACAAGTGAAAAAGCGTTAAGTTCGGCCGAGCCGAACTTTGGTATACTGACAGGTATTTGAAATGAAAAAGTGGACCGATATTTATAATTTTTAATAGAGATATTTGATACCCAATAAGAACACAATGTACCAAATTTCAGCGAATTCGGTTAAAAATCGCGCTCAAGAACCTCCAAATACCGAAAATTTGGGATGCCCTTATATGGGGGCACCTTCGGCGAATTTGACTTTTTTTACAAAACTTTAAAAATATTTAACTGACTATATCATATGTTTTTGGTACTAGTTTTTACAATTAAGTATCAGAGAACAATAACCAGTCATAAAATTTTTATATCTGTTGAATAAGTCCTGTTACATAGAGCTCTAAGCAAAAAGTGCCAAAGCAACCCAGTCTCCCCTACATTGCAACTAAATTAAGAATTTTTGGTATTACAATCGGGTGCATTGGTTCCTATTTTGGGTACTACATTGGTATTTGATACATTTTCTAACCGAAGTCGTCAAAATGCATTGAAGCCAGTCTCTTTTTTGCCCTTTTTGAATTCGGATTTGGATTATTAACTGTGGTACAATTTCTATTTTCCTTCAAGCCAATGTTTTGGAGGCGTCTCAATCGGAGTGGAAACTACTACGACTAATGGTATGAGATCATGAAAAACTATAAAACCGGTCCCACCTGGGGAGCTATTCTCATCACCCGATGAAATAGTGAGCTAATATGTGCCGCGAGTTCACCCAAAAGAACTATAAAAAATGGGTTGAGGCGTCGGTTTAGTTGCCCACTCTCGGAAAACCCAACCTACTATGAAAAAGCTAAGAAAAAGAAAACCAAACCCCCCTAATGTTGACGATCCCCGCAAACGTATAAAGGACCACGATCTGCGAATCTGCACTTGGAATGTACGCACGTTGCACAGAACAGGCGCAGTGTTCGCTTTGGCGGATATACTCAAGAAGTACAAAGCCGATATTATTGCCTTACAGGAAATGCGATGGAAAGGGACAGACGTAAGTAAATCAGACGATTACGCCCTGTATTATAGCTGCCATGAAGCGAGACATGAATTGGGCTGCGGATTTATGTTTAAAAGAAGAATACCTTAAAAGAAGACGTTGTCTCCAGATTCACTCCAGTAGATGAGCGAATTGCTATAATCCGTATAAAAGCGAAGTTCTTTTACATCAGTCTAATTTGCGCCAATGGTCCGACCGAAGATAAAGATGAACAGGCCAAGGACATATTTTACGAGCGCCTAGAAACATCATTTGACCGTTGCCCTGGCAATGACATTAAAATTCTGCTAGGAGATTTTAATAAAAAAATCGGAAGTGAAAAACGCAGCGTATAAGGCAAGCCTGCAGACAGTAGCAACACGTACGTGATGGAGAATTATTGGGAGAAAAGGAGAGAGCACAAACGTGTTTTTAGATAAAAGAAGAAAGAACAAGAAAATCGTGAGCGTGAGCAAATCGAGATATACAGGAGTCAGAATGAAGTCCGGAAATTTTACCAACGAATAAAACACCAAACCGAAGGCTTTGGAGCAGGCACATCATCCTGTAGAGATGAAGAAGGAAACCTGGTGACAGATACAGACAGCGTGTTGGGGATCTGGAAGGAACATTTCGAAAAGCTTCAGGTATCAAATTGTGGCGATGAAGAAGATACCCCAGAACCAATAAGAGATGATGGTATAGAGTGTATACCACCTAGCCAAGATGAGGTCATAAAAGCAATTAATCGGCTCAAGAACAGCAAAGCAGCAGGAGCCGATGGGTTACCAGCCGAACTATTCAAGACTGGTGGCCAGATGCTGGTCAGGAGCATGCACCAGCTGATTAGCACAATTTGGCTAGATGAATGCATACCCAATGATTGGAACCTCAGCATCCTGTGTCCCGTGCACAAAAAAGGAGGCAAGACGATATGTGCCAACTATAGAGGAATAAGTCTCATTCCTATCGCATATAAAGTGCTATCCAGTGTGCTGTGTGAACGATTGAAGCCAATGGTCAATGACATCATCGGACTATACCAAAGTGGCTTCAGACCTGGCAAATCCACCATTGACCAGATTTTCACTCTGAGCCAAATCCTGGAAAATCCCACGAAAAACACATCTACACATACCACCTATTTTTCGACTATAAAGCCGCATTCGACAGCCCTATCCGTTCAGAGGTGTTTAAAGCCATGTCTGCGTTCGGCATTCCTGCAAAATCAATACGGCCATGTAGGATAACTTTAAGTGGCACAAGGTCAGCAGCGAGGATTCAGACAAGGTGACAGTTTGTCGTGTGATCTTTTTAACATCCTACTGGAAAAGGTCATACGAGACGCAAAGGTGAACAGAAATGGCACTCTGTACGCCAAACAACACATGTTACTCGCCTACGCCGATGACATCGATATAATGGGTCGAACATTGCGAGCGGTAACAGCCACCTTTGAACAAATTGAAAAGTGGGTCTGACAGTAAACGGCGAGAAGACCAAGCTGATGGTATCAACGCGCAAGACGTCCAGTAGACTCGGACCAACTGTGGAACTTGAGAACTACAGCTTATGGTACCGCCATAAATAAAACGAATGACATCAGTTTTGAAATTCGGAGAAGGATTGTGATGGCCAACAGATGCTACTATGGTCTAAGTAAGCAGTTTAGAGGCCACCTCCCGCCAGACCAAACTCACACTCTACAAGACGCTGATACTACCCGTGCTATTATATGGATCAGAAGCATGGGTACTTGAGCATGCAGATGAGGCAGCTCTTGGTGTGTTTGAAAGAAAAATTCCCCGAAAGACCTACGGGACGATCTGCGTCGACGGTGAATATCGGCGTCGAATGAACCATGTTGTTCGGATGAATGAAAATGCCCCAGCTGAAAAGGCATAAAAAATGAGCCTACTGATGGTTCCCGTAGAAGGGGAAGGCCACGAATTAGATGAAAATACCAAGTAGAAAACAACATCTTGGAACGTGGTTTTCCAAATTGGTGGACTTGCGCACAAGACCGACGCGCTTGGAAATCTTTTTTAAGCTCGGCTTATTGAACAACCGTTCTGTAACAAACCAGCTAATTAAGTTAGTCTTAGAATGTAATAAATACGACTATCGTTTATAGCTACCGAATTCTGTCGATCTATTGATCCACAGTAAAGGTCCTTTTGGATATGACCCCAATAAATTTCCCCATAAATGACACTTTTAAATTTAGGAACCTTGTAAGGAAAATGCGCATACATCTGCTATTATGTATTATGTACACATATGTATGGTCTCTTGGTTTATACAATATGAATAAAAGAACATTTTTAAAGAACAAAAAAATATAACTTAAAATAAATCCCAAAGTCATTGTTACAACATTTTAAGCTTAAATCAGTCATCTGTTTAACCATGACAACAAAACATTGTAGAACAAAACTACTTCAGAAGTCTTGACACCAGATTAATAACAGCTACCTTTTCGGTGGCCACAAGTTTAAAGTGGAAGATTCTAAACAAGGCTTAAACTAGATTTTCTGGAATACTTTAAGCACCAAACATAATTAATAACCACTTATATTTAAAATTCAGCCCACACAGATTTCAAATTCTTTTGTTTTCTTTTTCTCAAAAAAAGGGAATAAATTCAAGTGTTATAAGCGAAGTATTTAAGTAGCTAAATAACAGCTGTTTCTTAGCCAGTGTCTTGCTGTGTGTGTGCTGCTGCTGCTGCACTGCTGCTATTATTGAGGGTGGATAGAAGACGTATAATGTGACAAAATTAACCCGCATTCAAAATCTTAAAACTCTTCCTCAATGTACCAGCTAGTGGCGGGTTAAACGTTTACCTTTCCCATCATACAAACACACATACATGCACTCATTGGATTAGGTTGGCTTTTGTTTTAAATTGGAACATCTCTCTCCTATTCCCTACTGAGTTAAATACTCTATTGTTTGTACCACCTTGAGGTATAAACTGCTTCTATAGATTTAAAAAAATTCAACATTTATTTTCGATATCTTTTAATTCGGAAGATTGTTTCGAAAATAAGACAATGTTATTCTTTTTTTTTTCATTGAGAAGAAAACGATTACTGTTGCATTTGAATTGTTTATTATGATCGCTTTTGTATCGAAAGATTATATTAATTCCTTTGTTCTTTAAGGTTTACCCTTTTGTTTTTATTTTCATTGGAAATTTACCTCTAATATTTTGATAAGTATGAAATATGGCTAATGACTATTGAATGACTGTCATTTTAAGGATGCCTTATGCACTGGGGGATTACATACACAAAGAGGTTTGCTTTTTGAAAAGATTATATTAAAGAAGAATCGTATCAAGAGTAGGAGTATACACTGCATTGGAACCCCCCGTAGAGAAGGAAATCCATCCTTGGGACCTATACAACAAGTACTTATTCTAAAGATTTGGGGTGCAGTGTTCCAAGGTTCTTCAGATGCCGTTGAATGAAACAGTGTTCGAAAACAATCAATACACTAAAGTAACGTACCGTACCAGGTACATAAAGAATAAAATATTAGTGTTACTGAACACATGTTGGTACACTAAAAATCATGCCGGAACACAACGATTACACTTTGCAATATGATTGTGATGAGTCAAAAATTCCTTATAGGAATGAAAGCCCTTGGTGTGTTTATTAAGGACCCAAAAGAACTAATTGATGTGTATATTAAGGATCCTAAAGAATAAGCGGACCGATGTCGATAATTTGGTAGTCCGATTTGCTACCCAATGAGTACACAGAAATTTGGCGGTATGTACTGTTATATGGGATGGCTATACCAAGATGTAGACCGATATATCCATTTTAAATACCCATTTTCCCATTTTCAAAATTGCAAAGTTCTGTCTTCAATATTGCGAGCTCTATCGTAATTTCAACAAACAGACGACATACATGAATCGACATAGAATTTTATTCTTATCAAGAATAAAAGTATAAATTAAAAGTATAAAATTCCAATTGAGTTCAGAAAACTTTGGTGAGCATATGAAAACCCCATAAGGAACCAGTAAGGAAAGTAGTAAAGTCGGACGGGGCCGACTATATGATACCCTTCACCACTATGGGTATATTAAACAAGACTATTAACATAAAATTGGATGAAATAAAATATGTGATATTTATCTAAATGTGAATGGACTTAGATCTATCCATAAAGTATGTAAATCGACTTCAAACAAATATAAATAGGTCATCCGTTGGGCTATGTCTGTACTTCTAGAAAACGCAACTACGTAATTCTATGCTCAGTTTTGTAAGTTGTGCAAAATTTGATGTCAATCTGAATAAATGAGGAGTTTGATGCCCAATTTACTTGAAATCGGGCGAAAATATATATGGAAGCTCTATCCAAATATTAAGCGATTTCAAAGAAACATGTCACAGGTTGGGTTATAGTAATTTCAAAACGTTTTGTTCCTATCAGCCTATTGGTTCCTTGGTGCGTCAATTACTTAAAATCAATCTATAATAAAAGGGAGCTAAATCTAAATCTAGACCGATTTTCACGAAACAATTCAATTCAGTACGTTATGGCAAATTTCGTGCAAACCGAAAGATATATAGCAACATTGGTGCACAATTTACATGAAATCGGACGAAACTATATATATTGGAGCTATATAGAAATCTGGACCGATTTTCTCGAAACTTGGCAGACATCTCTATAGGCTCATTTCAGTACGTTATGCCAAATTTCGTGCAAATCGTAGGATATATAGGGACTTTGGTGCACCATTTATATGAAATCGGACGAAACTTTATATGGGAGCTATATCTAAATCAGGACCGATTTTCACGAAACTTGGCAGACATCATTCTAGGCTCAATTCAGTACGTTATGTCAAATTTCGTGCAAATAGAAGGATATATAGGGACTTTGGTGCACCATTTACATGAAATCGGACGAAACTATATATGGGAGCTGTATCTAAATCTTGACCGATTTTCACGAAACTTGGCAGACATCATTCTAGACTCAACCCAGTACGTTATGCCAAATTTCGTGCAAATCGAAAGATATATAGCGACTTTGGTGCACCATTTACACGAAATCGGACGAAACTATATATGGGAGCTATATCTAAATTTGGACCGATTTTCTCGAAACTTGGCAGACATCACTCTAGGCTTAATTCAGTACGTTATGCCAAATTTCGTGCAAATCGAAAGATATATTGGGACTTTGGGGCACCATTTACAAAAAATCGGACGAAACTATATATGGGAGGTATATCTAAATCTGAACCGATTTTCTCAAAACTTGGCAGACATCACTCTAGGCTCAATTCAGTACGTTATGCCAAATTTCGTGCAAATCGAAGGATATATAGGGACTTTGATGCACCATTTACATGAAATCGGACGAAACTATATATGGGAGCTATATCTAAATCTGGACCGATTTTCACGAAACTTGGCAGACATCATTCTAGACCTAAATGATTAGGCTGTACCAAATTTCGTGCAAATCGAAAGATATATAGGGACCGTTTACATTAAATCGGTTAAATATATATATGGGAGCTATATCTAAATCTGAACCGATTTTCCCAATTTCAATAGGGTTCGTCCTTGGGCCGAATAAGTGACCTATGCCAAATTTCATCCAATTCGGATCATAAATGTGACCTGTACTTTGTTTACAATTTAACATGCACAGACAGACAGACAGACGGACATGCATAAATCGACTTAGAAAGTGATTCTATGCATATTCTCAAAAGGAACCATGTGTCTATCTCGTTTCCTTTTGCCTGTTACAAACATATGCACAAAGACATAATACCCTTTACCAAAGTTTGGTGAAGGGTAGAAAAATTCGTCATATGTCACAGTTCGGAGATATGGATTAATATTTGCTTATACCCGCAGCCTTATGGCTAATGGGGCATATAGGCCCCATGTTTCTTTGGGCCAAATCCGTTTCAGAAGTCGATTTACACAAGGAGTCGATTTACACATGTCGTCCGTCCGTTGTCCGTCTGGTTGGTGCGCACGTAACTCTCGAAGGGAATAATCGATTTCATCCAAACTTTGCACATCTTAATAATTCTTCCATCTTCGAATAATTAGTTTAAGTTCGAAGATGGTGAATATCTGTCCACTCCATCTGTTACCTCCCCCACAAAATGGTCAAAATTATGCTTAAAATTAATTTTATAACAACACGCAAACGGACTATCCGATTTTATCGAAACCTTGTACAACCAATTATGTTTAACAAGCCTAGGTCATGAAGGAAGATGGGACCCATTGGTCCACTCCTTCTACCTCCCCACAAAAGGGTCAACATTTAATTAAACATATACCTTATATAAAACGAATAAAAAACCTCCAGCAATGATCTCGCCATATCTCCGAACTTTGACCTATGGCGAAAATTTCCTTGTGATATTGTATACTCACCAAGGTCCTCGATTTTAATATGACCATGACCTCGATTTTTCGCAGTGACCGGCATAAGTGAATAAAATCGATTTTGTAAACAATGCGTTTTAAGTTTCCAGTTGACTCACACCTTACAACGCACAGGGGAACTTCTACGACTTCTCTCTCAATTATAGTGTGTAAGAGATATTTACCTGAAGCGAACAATTCTGCATCATTAACTCAAAATCAAAATTTTTAATGCATTATGGGGTAGGAAATAAAATTTTCAAGGTTTGCAAAAGGAATGACAAATTTCATATACACTCCACCATATAGTGGGCATTTAAAAATATGTGCCAATAATAGTCCTGCATATAATATTCCTTAAGAAATTCATTCTTACAAAAGTTCTTTAAAATATCCTTTAAAATATCGAAGCTAGAAAAAATATTATTTAAACATACACGCTGATCATAGTCTGGAAAATGTATCCACAGAATTTATTTTAAATATCTGTCAAATACGAGCGATTGAAGGTCTTCTATTCCTTACCAGACTAAGATATTTCTATAAACGACCTTAAGACATGTTTCAGCTTATAAAAGAATCAAATACATATATGTGTCCAAAATAATATTTGAAAATTGATCTAACTATAGAAGATCGGAATAAGGTATTCTAGTTAAAGGTGACCCGATCATTCTCAGCTGGATATTCAAAATAATAAACATTACTACTGCTACATAATTGATCGTAATCCGTAATAACATATTGTTATTTTTTATATTTAAAAAAACATACAATAATCCATTTTTTTTTTTGCTATCATTTGTGCTAGGCCACCGTCAGTCATACTTCTTGCGATCAACCGACCTACCGACCACATGTAAGTCATCAAAGTTTATTGTCCAGATGTATGGAAGTATTTATGTGAGGCCATAAAACATGATTACGTTTTATGTTTATTATAACAATTTTTTCTTGTTGTTGGTGTTTTGTTTGTTTGGATGATTTGTTCTCTCCCCCACCGGGTTGTTTGATTGTCGTAGCTCTTGTCTTGTCTGTCGTCTCTTTTAAAGATATCAAAGTTGTGACTGCAACTCCAACACCGACTTGACTTGGCAATTTTAATCTGCCATTCTTATGGGCCATCGATGTCATTGATGTTGGAACATAATTTATGACATGGGGGTATTATTATTGTTGTAGTTATTGTTGTTATTATTGGTGGTATATGGTGCTGGCTGCTGCCTGTTGTCGTTGTCTATGACAACAATGCCCATCATCAGCATAAGTCTTTTTTATGTGGCTAATTGTAGAGCTGTAGTTGTTTATTTCAGTTGCTGCTGCTGACGACGATGATGATAATAATTATTATTATTTATTATTATCACTGGTGATCAGTAATAAAAAATAAATACACAAAAGGAAAGAAGTGTGACTCTCTTCTACTTCTATTTTTGTTGTGAGGAATGTTATAGTTTTAATTCGATTTTTATGGCCACTAGACAATAGACACCGATCATCAAAAGAATAATAATGATAATAAGGAAGTTCTGTGAGGAACGACCGTAGCCATGTGGGGGGTCCTGATGATGGCTGTTGATAATAACAAAGAAACCAATTTGTTGTATTCTTGAAAATAAAGTTATGTATGGGTTTATTTTTATTTAAAAAAACCAGTAAGGAAAGTAGTAAAGTCGAACGGGGCCGACTATATGATACTCTTCACCACGTTGGGTATATCCAACGATTGAATCTTAACAGACGTCAAATTTTTTAAGGACCAGGGACAAAATTATGTAAATCAATTTAAATCTTAACCGATTTCAACTAAACTTGCCACACATAATGTTATAGTAACTTCAGTACGTAGTGCAAAATTTTGTGCCGATTGGACCCACCTTGGTGAAGCGTTTATATCCAACTTCTAGGTTATTCTAACTCCAGTACGTTGTACAAAATTTGTGTCAATTTTGTTTGAAATCGGACGACACATTTTACATTAAATCGGACGAAAATATATATGGGAGCTATGTCTAAATCTCGACCGATTTTCACGAAACTAAACATACATCATTCTAGACCTAAATCATTACGAAATGCCAAATTTCGTGGAAATCGTAGAATATATAGGGACTTTAGTGCACCATTTACATAAAATCGGACGAAAATATATATGGGAGCTATATCTAAATCTGGACCGATTTTCAGGAAACTTAACACACATCATTCTACACCTAATTCAGTACGGTGTACCAAATTTCGTGCAAATCGAAGTATGTATAGGGATTTTGGTGCATCATTTGTATTAAATCGGACGAATATATATATATATATATATATATATAAATATATATATGGGATCTATATCTAAATCTCAACCGATTTTCACAAAACTTAGCACACATAATTCTAGGCTCAATTCAGTACGCTACGCCAATTTTCGTGCAAATCGAAAGATATTTAGGGACTTTGGAGACTTATTTACTTTAAATCGGACGAAAATACCTATGGGAGCTATATCTAAATCTGAACCGATTTTCTCGAAACTTGGCACACATCATTCTGCACCTAATTCAGTACTCTGTGCCAAGTTTCGTGCAAATCGAAAGATATAGAGGGACTTTGGTGGCCCATTTACCTTAAATCGGACGAAAATATATATGGGAGCTATATCTAAATCTGAACCGATTTTTCCCAATTTCAATAGTGTTCGTCCTTGGACCAAATAAGTGACTTGTGCCAAATTTCATCTAAATCGGATCATAAATGCGACCTGTACATTGTTTACAATTTAACATCTACAGACGGACGGACGGACATGCATAAATCGACTCAGAAAGTGATTCTATGCATATTCTCAAAAGGAACCATGTGTCTATCTCGTTTCCTTTTGCCTGTTACAAACATATGCACAAAGACATAATACTCTGTACCACAGTGTGGTGAAGGGTATAAAAATAGGTTTTCATAGACGTTCAAATCTACAAAAATGTGCTTCTTCAAGGATACTAGAAACCATGATCGAGGATTATAATTAAATCTTTTTTTAGAACTTTTAAAGCAAGAAGCGTGTTTTAGTTTATTAAAAATACATTTTTTGTAGATTTCTAAAAAAAACTTTATGGTGAATCATCACAAATGTGAATTTTACGAAAAAGGTTTGTCGAGGTCTTTATATACACCTCGACAAACCTTTTTCGATTTGCATCTTTAGAAAAACATATATTTTTTTGTTATGATTTGTTTCAGCCATAATCGTGTATTTGTCGGGGAGCTATAATAGTGAACTGTACACGATACATTTTTAAACAATATTTCGAACAGCTATTCGTCCACAGAAATGCTTAAACCGGTAATGTGAGAATTGTACATCAAATCAAAGGTGTCAAGCGAACAATCCCCAGTAATGAGTGATGGGTGGGCCCATAAACGCTTATTTTACCGCAACCAAACATCTTTCATAGCGGCAAATAAAAACAAAACAAAAATCCCTTTGCATGTGTGTGGTCAAGGGAAGACTGACTGTCGTAATAATTTTTACAGATTTTTTTTCCCAACAAAAATAGGCGTGAAAATTAGAACATTGAATGGCGGCAAATATATCTAGAACTTGTTGCCATTGTTAGAGGTTTTGACAATTGGTTGACAACATTTTACTTTTATCAATGCCGGCATATTGTTTTATGTGAAATACAAAACTGGTCGAATTTACATCACCACATTTTTTAATGAAGTAAAAATTGAAAAAACCATACAATTCGTGTGGCGATCTTGGGAACTTGCGATTGGACCCGTTTCCAATTATTTTTTGAACGTTAAAAATTTTTAAACAAAAGCAATTGCAATGTTTAACAATAATTTTTTATATTGAATTTATATAAATATTGGCTATGCCATTTTTATAATGAAAAAAACAAGTACTTTCGACTGCGACTCAATCAATATACATGCCTTTTGCCAATTCACTGCATGTCATCGGGCAGAGTTGTTGTTCTTGTAGCAGCTTGTACTGCTCCAAGTTCAAAAAGGCTGCGACATTTATCGGTTGTGTACAAAATGAAGATGGGGTTACATTAATGGGTTTGGCTGGGCAATTGCAAAGGTGTAGCGCGTCATGTGGACCATTACCACATTCCGAGCAAACATTATTGACCGCGCCGTCAATTCGTGACCAATATGAATTGAGACGGCTACACCATCCATTCTGAATTGTGTCAAGATCACTTTAGTTTGTCGAGATGACTGCTGCATTTTTGCAGCTATCGTAGACGGATGATCGCCGAGGATTGTATTCACACTGCATCTAGAGGCTCCCTTTTGTACCTTTGGACCTCTCTCTCCAGATCATGAAGATCCTTCCTGATATGCCTAGGTGGTGGGATTATTTTACGATTTGGATGGCTACTTCTACAAAACTCAAGCTGGTATTGCATCGACAATATCTTGCTGAGGTGACACACAGGAAGGACCTTGGTCTCCTCATGTAAGTGGTCTATTGGAGACATGAGGAGATATCCTGTTGCAGTCCTCAGGGCGGCATTCTGGCAGGTCTAAAGACTTTTCCACTGCGTTTCACTAACGTTTGTGGACCACACTGGGGCCGCATAGTTTACCACAGACCGGCCTATTGCTGTATAGTATGTCGTTTACAAGGTTTCTTTGTCAGCTTCCCAAGTGCCGCCGGCTAACGATTTATCTTATCATAAATAGCTATGGCATGAGCGGATAGCTATGGCATGACCCCTAGAACCTCAGGATACTTTGTGGTCAGAATTGTGGGCACATTAACCTGCACACCCATCGACGTAGGTCTACGTTTTCTGGTAGCCTCCATACAAAGTTACCCCCTATTTTGAGTATTTACACAAAACTCAATAACTGGCGAACCACTTGACATAGGCGGGCAAATTTTGGCTCACATAACCCCCTTTATATATTTCAAAACAAATACTCAATTCACAAGGTCATGGTCGTTCGCATCATTTTCATTTTTAATAAATATACCAATTTGCGCACATTTAACATAATTGATATGTTAACTCCTCTCCCGCTGACCCCGATGAACCAGTATTTTTCAAAATGTGTGTTCTTCACCATTTAATCGTTTTTAAATGAGAAAACCTGCAACATGCCGAAACGAAAGTAAAACGCGGAGAAAAATCAGTGGGAGTTTTTTTAGGTAGTAATTACTCGGGGATCTTTCGCTGTATTTTGCAGGTAGTCCATTACTAATTGCTTTTTTAACCAACCAAAAAACATTTATCACGAAGTTCTTTAAGGAGGAAAACTCATCTTGCGAACTATAAGAAAAACCATGCTTCGGTAGCTAATCTATTTTTAGAAACCTCTGTTTTTTGTAGCAAAAGATTCCATGGCCTTTTGTTTACTGACATCAGGGAGGACGAGCAGAAGGATATGACTTCTTTGTTTATTTATTCCGACCATCACATCCTCTTCGCAGCTACCAGTTGCCTTATAAGGCAGATTACTAACCAAAAATGGATATTTTCTTCTTCTTATTGTGGTTGTTGTTGGCTTACAAAAAATTCCTAGACAGGCTGTCGAATTGTCTGGCATGTCTATGCTATTGATTGTTTGCTGTTGTGCTTCGTTGTTGCAATGACCCTGATCGTGGATAATTTAACCTGCCCGCAGACAATGAACCCAAACAAAAGAGAAGAAAAGAAAAACAATTTTCAGATTCTCATTGCCATTACCCATGAACAAGAAAATGACAACAAAGGGCAATTTGGTATTTCTACTTTTTCATCTTCTTTTGGAGAGGGGAATCACAATAGATGTACATTGAGATCCCACAGGAAAAGATGTTAAGTAGAAAAAAAGAAATCGTTCTGTTAAAGGTTTGTCGCTGCAAAATTACAAAATGTAAAAGAAGTTGTTGTTAATGCTAATGGTTGAGTTGAGAGTTGGCCTTTCGTGTCAGCTATAGCAAATTTACAAAATATCATTACATGTATTCTCTTTGTCTATCCTTCTTCCTTTCTATTGAAGGCATAATCATGGTGCAATTATTACTTCTTCGTCTTCTCTTTTTATGGAAGTTGCAGATGGAAAGAATTTGTTTTTTTTTCGTTTAAATAGAAAATTATGATAATTGTTTTCGTTTGCAGTGTAACTTGTTGGCATTCGGCTTTTGCATGTGTTCCTTTGAACTAACCGATAAGTGGAGAACGATTTAAAAAAAAATTTCTTAAAAAAACATCTATAACATATTTTTGAGCGTAGATTTGTTGAAGAATTATTTTTTTAAAAATCCATAAGAGATTTTTTGAAAAACCAACTCAATAGCGATTTTTTATACTATTTCTTTCTTGGACTATCAAAGCGTTGAGGAAAAAACTACACTACCAATTAATCTTAACTTTCTGCGGAACTAAATCTCGAGCTTGGGCAAAATTCCGATACATTTGCATCCACTAGTGTAGCCAAGGTAATGTTT
>NW_026879699.1:0-27565 GCF_032173495.1 Musca vetustissima | reverse complement strand
TTCTATAGCCATAGAAGACCTATGAGCTCTTCAATAGCCATGGAAGACCTATGAGCTCTTCTATAGCCATATAAGACCTATGAGCTCTTCTATAGCCATAGAAGACCTATGAGCTCTTCTATAGCCATAGAAGACCTATGAGCTCTTCTATAGCCATAGAAGACCTAGACCTATGAGCTCTTCTATAGCCATAGAAGACATATGAGCTCATCTATAGCCATAGAAGACATATGAGCTCTTCTATACCCATAGAAGACCTAGACCTATGAGCTCTTCTATAGCCATAGAAGACCTATGAGCTCTTCTATAGCCATAGAAGACCTATGAGCTCTTCTATAGCCATAGAAGACCTATGAGCTCTTCTATAGCCATAGAAGACCTATGAGCTCTTCTATAGCCATAGAAGACGTATGAGCTCTTCTATAGCCATAGAAGACGTATGAGCTCTTCTATAGCCATAGAAGACCTATGAGCTCTTCTATAGAAAAAATTGCGTCCATTTTGAATGTTTTCTATAGAAGAAATATTTTCTTTGCGACAGAGAATTTATACATAAGCAATTGACTATCTGTGAAATAGTTGTTTTTACAGAACAATTCTGTCCTCTTTAACAGAGGACTATTTTGCGATAGAAAATTATCTGTAAAAACAGTTCTTGGAAAACAGTTCTATTCAGTGACTGAGACTTTTTTCCGATAGGAAAAAGTCTACAATCTTTCTTCGGAAAGTGAGTGAATTTCATCTAAAACAATAAATACTCCTACCTACCCTTACCAATTTTCTTTGATCAAAAATTTATTTTTGCCTGTGAACATTTTAATCGTTCTCCACCATCAAACTGTATGTAACCCTTTTTATTCTCTTTTACGACGAAAGAGTCATGGTAACTTGTAAATTCTTTACCTCCCCCCACACCACTCCATATATATTATCATCCTTGTTAAAAGCACACTTGTACTTTTGCCTTTGTGATTTTTTTAAATTTCTCAAACAAAGCCACAATTTTATTTGTAATACATTGTTGTTGTTGTTGGTTGCTGCTGCTATTCTCGTTGAAAAGTTTGTAATGTTCATGAACTTTTCCTTTGACCTTTGGGCGACAAACGTTGATGGTGGCAACAATAGAACCGGAGAAGGAGTAGCATCAGTAGTAGCAGCATCATTTTGTTAAGAAAGTAAAAGTTAGCCTAAAAAGACGAACAAAAAGAAGAAGTCACCAAACAAATTCCCTTTGAAAGAATAACAAATTAGAAATTCTTTGAGCATTTCCAAGCGTTTTCTGCTGCTGTTATTCTCTTCTGGACTGTCGTTTGGGTCACCAGGGATAAAAACGAAAGGCGGCACAGAATTTTCCAAATCCGATTAACATGTGCAGATAATGACTGCAAGAACACGAAACGAAACGGAGCGAACATAGAAAAGAATGCCCGACAACATTGTAAGCATTTAAATATCTATTTAAATTTAATGATGACAATCTGTGTTGACACAGCACAGAAAACGACGGAGCAAAGGGCTCAAAACAAGTTGCGAACAGAGTTGGCACAATCAGACATTAAACATGTTTTATTGTTATTGGCTGATATATAAAAATGCTAATTTTTTGTTGTTTTTTAAATACTTTTTTCTTTTTTCCTTAGGCCCTGTTGATTGACGTATTATTTCCATAGTTAATTTAAGTTTTTAATTTTGTCTCTGAAAACGGATTAAAAAATACCTTTGACCACGACATCGTAAGTCATGTTACCTAAAGCATTTCCAAGAAATAAATATCGGTAAAAATATTTAGAAATAATTGATGAGCTTAATGTTATTTGTGTGCGTTCACGTCACAGTGATTGACATTGTGGCAAGGGTATTAGAAGGATGGTGGTTTTTGTTCCTTACTCACGAATAAGTGTGAGTCATCGTGTATGTCTGTGTGGTTTCTTAGTGATATGTATATGATATAAGTTTTAAGTGGAAATATGTGTTTAGAAAAAATAAGAGGATTTGTATTTTAGTTTAGGGCTTGTCTTCAGTAGAGAAATAAATTAAAAGGAACTAAAACCCAGTAAGGGAAGATTAAAAGGCGGACGGGGCCAACTATATGATACCCTAAACAACTTTGGATATATCCAAGAGATGAAATTGAATGAAAAAATATGTAAAAGCCCATAGGTCTTCTATGGCTATAGAAGAGCTCATAGGTCTTCTATGGCTATAGAAGAGCTCATAAGTCTTCTATGGCTAGGTCTTCTTCTATGGCTATAGAAGAGCTCATAGGTTTTCTATGGCTATAGAAGAGCTCATAGGTCTTCTATGGCTATAGAAGAGCTCATAGGTCTTCTATGCCAATAGAAGAGCTCATAGGTCTTCTATGCCAATAGAAGAGCTCATAGGTCTTCTATGGCTATAGAAGAGCTCATAGGTCTTCTATGGCTATAGAAGAGCTCATAGGTCTTCTATGGCTATAGAAGAGCTCATAGGTCTTCTATGGCTATAGAAGATCTCATAGGTCTTCTATGGCTATAGAAGATCTCATAGGTCTTCTATGGATATAGAAGAGCTCATAGGTCTTCTATGGCTATAGAAGAGCTCATAGGTCTTCTATGGCTATAGAAGAGCTCATAGGTCTTCTATGGCTATAGAAGAGCTCATAGGTCTTCTATGCCAATAGAAGAGCTCATAGGTCTTCTATGCCAATAGAAGAGCTCATACGTCTTCTATGCCAATAGAAGAGCTCACAGGTCTTCTATGCCAATAGAAGAGCTCATAGGTCTTCTATGCCAATAGAAGAGCTCATAGGTCTTCTATGCCAATAGAAGAGCTCATAGGTCTTCTATGCCAATAGAAGAGCTCATAGGTCTTCTATGCCAATAGAAGAGCTCATAGGTCTTCTATGCCAATAGAAGAGCTCATAGGTCTTCTATGCCAATAGAAGAGCTCATAGGTCTTCTATGCCAATAGAAGAGCTCATAGGTCTTCTATGGCTATAGAAGAACCGATTAAAACGAAACTTAACACATGTTATTCAAGCCTCAATTCGGTACGCTATGCAGTATTTCACCTAAATCGAAATAAATACAGGGGCTGAGGTGTACCATTTACATAATATCGGAAGAACTTATATATGGGAGGTATATCTTAATCTGTATTTCAACGAAACTTAGCACACGTCACTCTAGAATCAATTAAATACGCTATGCAAAAAATTTCATCTAATTCGAAAGAAATATAGGGGCGAACCTATATATGGGAGCTATATCTAAATCTGAACCGAGCGCAACGAAACTTCGCACACATTATTCTGGACTCAATATATATGTGGGAGCTATATCTAAATCTGAAAAAATTTTAAAGAAACTTTGCATACATCATTTTAGACATAATTCAATACGCTATGATAAATTCTGTGTCAATCGAACATATTTTGGAAAATTGGTGCATTATTTTCATAAAATCGGACAAAAATATATATTGGAGGTATATCAAATCTGAACCGATTTATATAAAATTTCAAATACGTTTATCTGTAGACAATCGGTCAAACATTGTAACATGGGTTATCTATTGTGGAATTAGATAACCCTATACATGGGAGCTTATCCAAATCTAACCCAATTATCGCCAATTTAAAAGGATTCGTCTTGGGCAGCTCCTAGTTTTTCTTTTTTTTCTGTAGTGCTCGAAGTCGTCCAGAATTTTCGTTAGCTTTGCGGGAACTTTAATGCTTTCACTCTTTAGAACTTTAAATTCTGTACTCTCGGTCCTTCTCTTGGCAGTGATCTGAAGAAATATGACGCATATCTTCAGAGGCATGCGACTCCGTTCACAATGATGGCTTTTGAAAAGGGGCTAGGTTCCTTGTAAAGGTAAATAAATAGCACACGAAAGTGTATAGAAAAAATGAATTATTCTCTTAATCGGTTCAGAATAACTTGATGCAAATTGTGACGGATAACCAATATTTGTCTCATTGATAGGAAATATAACATTGCGTGCTGTGCTGCAGCATACTGAATGGCTTGTGTCAAGTTTGATTTAATTCGGACAAACTTTCCATGTACATTTGACCGATATCGTCCGATCGACAGGATTTTTTACATATACAAGCAAAATCATTTGCAAAGAAGTTTGGTATTGAAAGTATTTTATTATAGAAATCTATGTCGAATTTTTCATTAGGAATAATCCAACAATAGCATAAGATACTAAGCTCCAATGCAAAGTATTTATCCGTCTTACTTTGCCATGATAATTATAAGAGATTAAAAATCTCTTAGCTTAAGTTAAATTCCTTTACAAATACCAACAAAGCTCTGTATTGTATTGCAATAATAATGGCTTCGTATTTTTGCTCAGATTAGCGTCTTATTATAGTTAATTCCGATTTGTTGTATTTTATTTTGTTTGCATTCAAACAAAAGACCATTTTGCAATAATATTTGTTCCCGTTGTTTATCCTCATTCTCTTGTTTTTTCTATTCCATTTTGCAGATTAACTTTATTCAAAACGCACAGTTACGGTAATGTCAACAGCCAAACGGCTGGTTCTATCATTACGAGGTCGCAAAAATTCTGAATGTAATACAGCGACTTCGTCTACGCGTTTAGTATCGGCCGGTGCATCACCGGGTCATGAACTGGATGAAATTGCTGTTGTCTCTGGCACCGGAGAATCGAGTCATCATTTTACGTATGGTGGCATTGGCAGCAATATAACTAATGGACCCCGCTATTCAACAGGTAAGTGTATTTTATTTCTGCTCCCTCTGCCACAGCTCATTGTACAGATTCACCAACTAAACGAATGAATGAACATATTTCACCCTGACATTCATATCGGCCATCACACGGCCGTTTGTAATGCAGTGTAGTAGTTGTACCTATACAAATGTTTAATAAAGTTGTAAAGAATGTTTTACCTACCACCTGGTATTTTAGCGGACACACCACAACCTGCCCTCCCCGTTAAATAGAAATCCACTTGTTATCCTCTTGTTATTTATTTTTGCTCTTTCTCTCTCTCCCAATTACATTGTATTGTATATGTATTGCTATTATTAGGTATGTTTGTTTTATATATAAATGTACCATTGTGTATGTATGTAATTTGTAATCTATTGTGTAAACATGAGTATTTAGTTAGCAGTTTACAAAAGCGATTCTTTTGCCATATTTCGCGCAGAATAAATTAGTGGTATAACGTGTAGAAATATGGGCTAATTATCATGGGTCGTTCCACACAAAAACAAAAAAAAAAAAAAAATGTGCGATAAAAAAGAATTCAGTTAGTAGAACTCTATGAAATTCTATGAATTCTGGAATATATTTGTATGTTTAAATATACATATACAGCATACAATGATATAAAATATAGAAAAATAGATATGTAAAATTTTTTGTGTGTTTGGAAATTATTATTGGAGTGTCCTACAAAAGTATGGAAAGGCCTGTCCCAACTATCGAAATTTACCTTTGGGGAAAAAGCAAAGAAAGGATAGAAGCCGCTGGTAGTTTCAGCTAAGCGATTATGACTCCCAGAAGAATTGCAGAGTTGATGCTCCATATAGAGGATATCAATTTTTGTATGTAAATGCGAACACCGTACAGAATTTAAGGAATAACCCATTCTCTGTATAAAATTGAAAAAAAATCATGGTCAATTCACCCCAATATTACAAGCTAACTTTGGTACAATACTATTGTAATATAAATGCATGAATAGTACTTAATTTGTACCCTTTTATTGGAAATTTTCAAAGCATCAAACAAAACATGAACTGCGATCTTCATAGTTAATATAAATATCCTATCATCATATTGTTATTCAGAAATTTAGAATTTTTCGTACTCTTATAGTACATATTTCCACTACAACCTTCCTATCTAAACCCTACACCGAACCAGCAATCTCGATTAACTATTTCAAGCTTAATTCGTTCACCCAATACAGATGTACTACTGTATATATATAATCCACCTCTATGCTAAAGTCGACACACAAATTTAGGATATTTGTGAGGATTCTACAAAATCCGTATCAAATAAAATTGTATTCCAAATTACCGGCAGATTGCGCTATTGTAGCATAGACACGAGGGTATTACATTGCAGAAAAGCTCCGGTTATCGATTCAAATCATATCAACTCAACTTTCCGCAAGATGTCGCCATAGAATACCTTGGCTACCGATCATGCGGTTGTACCAGCAAATCACCACTAGAGATTAGTATGCATGTTATAGGGAGGAACAACACCATCTAGCGGTAATTAGAAACACAATGTAATTTGATACAACTATAATCGATCACAGGTTTGAATCTACGCTACAAACAAGAACATCGCCATCTATAGGATAACTACTTTGGATAACTATGTAATTACATACGATTTTAAGCGACCCATTAATCGTCTAAATAATTGATACTGTTTAGAACCTTTTGTGCCATTTTTACGAATTAAATGTAAATTCTTATTCTCAAAATATCTGGTTTAAGCCTACGGAGGTCATATACATATAATATTGATTGGGGAAAATTAAATACATTATTTTTATATGAATTATAAGGCTTCGGAATGTCCGATTAGGAGCAAATATGTACCGTTTTGTTGTATTGTTTGTTGTAATTTGAAAGGTAACTTCATATTGCCTCTCTCATAGAAGTCCTGCTCTCTGATAATCGATTGGTGCCAAGTCCGGACTGTATGGCGGATGCATTAAAACTTCCCAAGCAAGCTTCCGAAGTTTCTGGCGAGAGTAGCGCTGTCCTGGTGGAATACGACACTTCTCCTGTTGGCCAATTCTGGTCGTTTCCTGTCAATTGCTATCTTCAAACGGCCCAGTTGTTGACAGTTGAGATCAGAATTTAGCGTTCGGCAATATGGCAGTAGCTCATAATAAAAAATCCCCATCCTGTCCCACCAAATTCATAGCAGAACCTTCCTGGCCGTTAGTCCTGGTTTGGACACCGTTTGAGGTGCTTCGCGGCTTTTTGATCGTTTTCGTATAGGGTTATCGGTTATGCTATCAAGTTCTCATCTCCAATCACCATCCGTTTAAGAAATGTGTCTATCTTATTCTGTTTGTCCAAGGCTTCGCAGATGAAAATCCGATCCATTATATTTTTTCTGCTAATTGGTGAAAAATTTGGAAAAATCGTTTGAGGTGCTTCGCCGCTCTTTGATCGTTTTCGCATAGGGTTATCGTATGTTATCAATTTCTCATCTCCAATCACCATCCGTTTAAGAAATGTGTCTATCTTATTCCGTTTGTCCAAGCCTTCGCAGATGAAAATCCGATCCATCCTATTTTTTCTGCTAATTGGTGAAAAATCTGGAAAAATTTAGCTTCTTTTTGAATCCAGCTTTGGGTAAATGGCTTAAAATAGTTTTATGGTCGATTTTTAGCTTCTGTGCGATGTTACTACTGCTAACATGATGGTCGATTTATCCGATTTTATCGACGTTTTTGACGACCGGCAAGTGCAGCTTTAACAACAAAAATTCCTGAACGAAATCTTCGAAACCAAAATAGCTCATAATTGGCGGTTACAATATTAGCCGCTTGGCTTGCATTTTCGCCTTTGTCAAAGAAAAACTCTAAGATGTACCGAATTTTCTCTTTGTTCTCTTCCATTTTTAACACCCTGTAACTCACAACTGAATGCACAAAAAAAATAATAATAATAAAAATAACAAAAAAATAAAAAAAAAATTAAAAAAAAAAAAATACTGCGAAATGTCACCCTTCCAACGAGCATAAATCTGAAATTGTTTGATCGATACTTTACGAGAAATCTATCAGTACTGTCATCTGCCGAAAAAATAATGGATTTCTGTTTCCCCAAACTAATATATGTACATATATTTGTACGCATATCCTACACTGAAGTCCACTCACAGAAGTAGGGGATTTGGGGAAAGTAAGCGTTTAAATCGTGTTAAATTTTATACCAAATAACCGGCAGATTGCGCTGTTGGTGTTTGTAGCGCGGACACGAATCAATTGTGATGAAGTGGAGATACAACCCGGTGTACCAATAGTTCGCCAATTGTGATTCGTGTATATGATATATGAATATCATATACACGAACAGAGCCATCTAGCCGCAGTTTGATACAGGAGGTAATTAGAAAAGATTATACTCGATCACCGTTTTGCTCCAGCAATTCATCACTGATGGTTTATATCTACGCTACAATATGAACATCGCCATTTACCGGAAAATTTTCAATTTGATATGATGTGATACGACATTAATCGATATCCAATAAATGCTCTTCTAGGTCTCTCAAAAATCACACAGTGAATATGGAAACTTCACTTTTTGCATTATAAATAAATAGATCGCTCCTAGTGAGAACACCCATCAAAGTCGTCTTTCGAAGTACCGAAGTACATCGTATTATTTCAAACATTTATTCTCCAACCGACACGAACGTTTTTATGAGTGATAATTTTTTTATTATGCAGGATCCAATAAGGCTAGGCAACTTTTTCGTAAACACCATAGTGTACCTTATTTAAAAGAATTTGCAAAAAAAAAATCGGCTGAAACGTCCCATATCTACCCTCCTCAACGCATAGGCATTGAAATATGATACTGACTTACTGGCTGGCTGGCCGGCTGAACGTTTATTATCTCTGAACATTGAATTTCTATTATAAATCTCACAAAACATTTGTATTAGCTACCAACATCACCGCCACAATTGACTTTCCACCTTTCAGCTGTGGCTATTGTTCTCCATTGTCCGTCTTACACGTTTATTCACACGCTCATAAATTAGTGATTACCGGAGCCAATGAATAAATAAGCCAACTTCTATTGTTACGACCATTATGAATTATGCCTACATGGCGTGTCTTTCATCAGACTGGTAGCTACACAAATACACACACACCCATTATCCGTTCATACAGCTACTAGGAGGCAGTATTTTAATGGTATTTGTGTAATCGCTCTTGTTTGTCGTTTAAATATTCTTATCTATGGTGGTGGTGACCGACCAATAGTACTTAGTCTCCTGTTGGTCTTTTAATCGTATGACTTAATCATTTTCACTTCATTTGGCAATGGATGGCACTAGCCAAAAATTGTGCCAGGTTTGTGTGTGGATGTGGCATACATGAAATTGAGATGAATTGTATGAGGTGAGTTGGTGATGCTTTTGTAATAAAGAAATATGAAACATGTTAATTTCGTGTGGTGTGTTTTGTGGAAATTATGATTTATCGTTTGAGTTGAAATGGATATATTGGATTGGGGTTGAGATGCTACTACAGATTCATGGAGTATGTACATATATAATATATATTGTAGAATTTTGACTAGTTGGAGACATATGATTGGTACTATGATTTTGGCCTAATTATAAAAATTCAAATATTTATAATCTAAAATGATTTTTTTTGTCGTTCAAGGTATTGTTGAAGCATTTTCTCCACTCCGATTGAGACACCTTAAAAACATGGTTTCAGACATGTTTTAGCAGCATCTTCTTCCGATGATTCTTTATCGCACAGCATGAGCTAGGGCTGTCATTTCGTTTTCAATACATTGAAATATTTACCATATCAAAATAAAATTTTATATCTGTTTGCTGAAATCACGTTAGTGCTAAGAATATTTAATTTGGAATTCCTAATCAAGCCCGACTGTCTCAATATTCGGAGTCAATTCTTAAACCAAATTTTCCATTTGCTTTGCCTACATTATTCTATCAACTAGATACATTTTAGCTTTAGACCAGCTGCGCATACTGGTACGGTCTGTTGAGAAATCTGCTTGATTCCCACAAGAAATTTCCAATAATGGTTTGTGTCTCCACTAAAACACGAATATCACCATCTAACGGTAATTTTGAACATTATTTAATTGATATGATTTTAATCGAATACCCATAAATCCACTACTTAAACCTTATCTCGATCGCTCAATACTTATCGTAAAAATAAATCCGTTTAATAAAAAAGTACCGTTTAGAACTTTTTCCTCAAGATCCGGGGAAAAATATCTACACTGCAGTAAACGTCAAGCTCTTCTAGTTTTTCTAAAGATATCTTTTCAAACGACTTCCATTGTAGTGCGATTATAAATCGGAAAAGAAAACTTACCGATACGCTTCTTTATTGCTTTTCCTGTTGCCAAGATACACAGCACATGGTCCATATTGAATAAGAAATTGATACTCCATAGGTAATGAAATTTGAAAATTGGATGTACTGGGGTCTACGTTTTGATTTTCGGTATTTTGGACACGTTTATAAATCCATATAGCCTGTAATTTGGTATATTGAGTTCTTATTGTTTAGTAAATCTATCTAATAAAAGTTATAAATATTGGTTACCTATTTTCGGTTAGCCTCCATATAACGGAATCTAGCGAAAATCCGTATTTTGAGGAGTTTGGGTACATTTTTAAATCAAAGTGTATGTTGTTGGATTTTCTTATTAGGAAATCTTCCTACAAAAATTTTAAATATTGCCCCCATGGGACACCTTTTTCAATTGTCAGAATTTATATAGTTTCGGGCGGAAAATCCCCGTAAAAAATTTATCAATAGGCCTACTTTTTGTTATATGACCCCATATAATGGTTTTGTTGTGAAAATATTGGTCGATCTTTGGATATATTCCATGTATAAAGGTCCATCCTCTTCTCCACCCTCATTGACTATATTCTGGCATTGCTAAGTGACTGTTATTGGACATTTCAGAACCTTGATAGGTAAAGAACTTCTTTATAGATCATTTCTAATTTATGTCCATGATTCCATATAGCCCCCAAACAAAGGCAACGCTTACGTGAGTATCGTTAGTCTGGTATTCCGTTATCGTTAGTCTGGTATTCCCGCAGTAAATGACGTTTTCTTATATAAAAGATCCGATCGATGCTTCGAAATGTATCTTCCACGAACGAGTAGTGTTGGCGGTTTTATTTTTTTTTTTTTGTGCAAAATTGTCAGGCTGAATCCCAGTTCTTCGAAGACCTTCATGGGCGAATACTGATTTTTTTTGCGCTCGTTCCATATATTCATGAATCGTCCACCGTTACAGTCTTATAAACGTCTTTCGACGTATCGCGATCTTATTATTCCAAAGTATTTCTACCAAAATCGACACGAGTAATTTTTATCGATTCTCAAACTTCACGGGAGGCCAAAGTAGCTGACCATGAAAAGTGAATACCGCTGAGGATATTTCATTATCAGGGAACTTTTTTTTGTGGTACAACGACCAGTTTTGGACGACATTCGGGAACTTCGTCTTTGAGCTAAAGTCGGTCACGATAAAATTTATTAATAGTGATAATCCACTCCGAATGTTGTTGCCTGCGCAACTTATGGTGCACCTATATGGTACAGAACTGCCTCTTCTGTCTTCGGGCAGAGGAAGCTCCTTTTGTGTCAGCGAGTCGCTAACATGTGCTTGCCAGTGTGTCGCACTGTTTCAACAGAGGCGTTGCAGGTGCTGCTTGGAGCCGCGCCGCTTAATCTTGAAGTGAGATGTAGGGCTATCATGTATAAGCTTAAGCGTGGCTTGCAGTTGGATGAGGATGATTGGCTCAGGCCTTCTGAACTGGTGGATGGGGAGAGTAGGCGGTGCAGCACTATTCTTCGGGATTGTGTTGTTGATAGGTGGAGGACAAGGTGGACGAATAGTGACAAAGGGAGGGTGACGTACGAATTTATTCGTGACGCTACGTTCGTAATGGACCGGCCAGACTTTCGCTTCGGCTTAAGTACTGGTTTCTCACTGACGGGGCATGGCTTTTTCAATGCTTTTCCGCATAAAAGAGGCCTATCCCAGACGGATTTATATGGGTGCGGGATGACCGAGGACTGGAAGCATATACTGACGGAATGCTGTTACTATGATGACATTAGAGATTTAGCAAGTATGGGTATATCGAATGGAGGGGCTGGGTGGGACTTCAGTAGGGCACTTGAAGACGATCTGACCTTTAATTGTTTATGTAGTTTTGCTCGTAAAGCATTTAGGAGAAGGACAGTACTTAGTGGAGGTGGTCCTTGTACATAGCCCCCTTGCAGTTGGGTTTGGTCGGTTGCACCGGGTGGTGGTGGGTAGGTGCACCGGGTGGCGGTGTTGGTCTTGGTTCGGTCGTTGGCGGTTGTAGGTGGTGTACGTGCTGCCTGCGGTTGTCTGTGCATCGTTTGTGGTTCATGCTTTCTACTTCATGTGCTTCACATGTCCTGTGGATGTAGTGTAGGCTGTCCGTGAGGGCAGTTTTGTTCATTGTTTGTGTTGTGATGTCCGATGCCGCGGTCGTTTGGGAGAGGCTCCGGTCTCGAGCCTGAGCGGAGGTTTCCCGTACCGCGGGTGTCAGGTGCCACTGGATCTGTCGATCCAGCCTGACAGTTGGTGTGGCCCCCTGGGGAGCTTCGCGGGGGTTTTGGTTTCGCCCCTCACTAAGGGGGAGAGTGTGCCTTCTGCATGCTCTCCAATTGGTACAGTACATCGGTGCTGGTGCGATGGTGGGCGCTTTTCCGCCTGTGACTCAGCCACTGTGAGGTAGGCCAATAGGCAGATACTCACATAAACCTTTTCAAGATACTGTTGTGAAAGATTATTTCATGCAAATGTTCAATGTTTTTTCAGTCCACTTTAAACAACACTACACATGGTGGTACATCAAAAAGTATTGTCAAATTTTCAGTGAAAAAGACAGATGACGCCTCATATTATTAAAAAAAAAATAGTGTAACCTAACTAAAATCAGATCGGATTTTTTTACATTTTCCTAATCCCTTCCATATTTTCTTCAGAGGCCTATTTTAAACAGTTGTATCTAAAATGCCAATTCTTTGATGCTTGATTTCAAATAGCAAATAATTAAGTCTTTAACAATGAAAAATTTTCTGAGAGCCATCGCGCAATTGTCTACTTTAAAAAATGCCGTGTTACTATACCTTAGATAGACCCCTTACTTCACTCTTGCATACACTCACTCACACACACGTTTATATATCTCTGAAAATGTCCAAAATAACAGAATGTAACATAGCTACGATAAACTAATAGGCACAAGGGAACAATTTGTTATAAATTGTCGCAACTATGCGGCCGTGTGAATGCGGTGTTTATTCGTCCAGCCATTCATTGTCCGGCCACGTTAGGTTAATCGCAAAGAACGGTCATAAATTTTAAAGATTCATGTTTTCACGGCATACAAAAAGAGCGACTTGTTTAACAGATTGCCCCATGTAGATAAAAACAGTAAAAATCATTATTTATTTAGATGACTTTATTTCGGAACTAGGAAAAAGGAGGGACGGGGTGGGAGAGGGTGGAATTAAATTAAATACATAGTGGTATTTAAAGATGTTTTTATGTTTTTTTAGAAATTTAAAATAAGTTCGAAATTATGTCAGACGATGAGTAATTTGAAACAAAAAGTAAAAAGAAAGATTTCTAAAATTTTGAATTTAAATCTGTGTAAATATGTATATTCGTTATTTATCTGCATTCCCACATTTTGCATGTAAATTCAAATTTTGATTTTGGTAATTAAACAATTTCCGCTTATGTACAAAATCCAGCAGAAATCCCATGATTATTATTTACCACAAATGTTTAACCGAACTTTGAATGAACCCAGGGGTAATAAGTTAAAAAATATCATACATATTTTATATTCGATTATAAGCAATTTTGCATAAATACAAATAGGTTGTGGTGAAATATACATATATTATAAAAACAACTAGTACTATATACATTATTTGACATAATAAAAATGTGTGTGAAAAATATCAATATAATTTGGAAAAAACAAACATTCATACCGAAAAGGTATTTACCACTAAAGACCACTAAATCTACTCATATGACAGCAGGTAGTCTTATCAAAGAAAACCAAAATTATCTTTCATCTTCAAATAGAAAGCCAAATTGAGTTCTAATGGAAGACTTTTTATTGAAGACTGAAATTAATTTCTTTAGAAAATATATTCTCGATAAATTCCAGAAAGTCTTCCAATACAGAAAGTGATGGGCCTCTCCACAAAAAAAAAAAAAAAAATCAAGCAACAGTTTGTAGAAGAACAGAAAATATTTATATTAAACATTATGAAAAAATTCGAGTCTCCCACTTTTCAAAAAAATTATTTTTTCCCTATAACATAATTTTGATTCAAAATTCGATGTTTTATAAATTTTAAGCACCATTGGCGAAGAAACCATATTTCTATCTCGATTTTCGAGTCTCCCACTTTTCACACATGATTTTTATACCCTTCACCACATTGTGGTATATGGTATTATGTCTTTGTGCATATGTTTGTAACAGGCAAAAGAAAACGAGATAGATACATGGTTCCTTTTGAGAATATGCATGGAATCACTTTCTGAGCCGATTTATGAATGTCCGTCTGTAGATGTGAAATTGTAAACAAAGTACTGGTTGCATTTATGATGCGATTTGGATGAAATTAGCAACAAGTCACTTATTTGACCCAAGGACGAACCCTATTGAAATTGGGAAAAATTGGTTCAGATTTAGAGAAAGCTCCCGTATATATTTACGTCCGATATATACACGAAAGTCCCTACGTATCTTTGGATTTGCACGAAATTTGGCATAGGGTACTGAATTAGGTCCAGCATGATGTGTGTTAAGTTTCGTGAAAATCGGTTTAGATATATATATATATATATATATATATAAAGTTTTGTCCGATTTTAAGAAAGTGGCGCACCAAAGTCCCGATTTTATGTAAATGGTGCAGCAATGTTCTTATATATCTTTCAATTTGCATGAAATATGGCATATCATACTGAAATAAGCCTAGAATTATGTGTGTTAAGTTTCGAGAAAATCTGATCAGATTTAGATATAGTTCACATATAAATTTTCGTCCGATTTAGGGTACATGGGGCAAAAGCCCCCATATATCTTTTGATTTGTACGAAATTTGGCGTAGAGTACTGAATTGGGTCCAGCATGATGTGTGCTAAGTTTCGTGCAAATCGGTTCAGATATATATATATATATATATATATTCGTCCGATTTTATGTAAATGGTGCATCAAAGTCCTTACATATCTTTCAATTTGCACGAAATATGGATACTAAAATTTACAGATATATATATATAGGAGGTGATGCAAATGTGGTATACCCATTTGCATATCATACTGAAATAAGCCTAGAATTATGTGTGTTAAGTTTCGAGAAAATCTGATCAGATTTAGATATAGCTCACATATAAATTTTCGTCCGATTTAAAGGGTAAATGGGGCAAAAGTCCCCATATATCTTTCGATTTGCACGAAATCTAGCATAGGATACTGAATTAGGTCCAGAAAGATGTGTGCTAAGTTTCGTGAAAATCGTTTCAGATATATATATATATATATATATATACATATATATTTGTCCGATTTTCTGTAAATGGTGTACCAAAGTCCCTATATATCTTTCGATGTGCACGAAATGTTGTATAGCGTACTGAATTGAGTCTAGAATTACATTGTTTAGTTTCGTGAAAATTGGTTCAGATTTAGATATAGCTCCCATATATATTTTCGTCCGATTTTATGTAAATAGTGCACCAAAGTCCCATATATTTTTCGATTTTCATTTATTACTTTCCTTACTGGTTTCCCTATAACATCATTAAAAATTCGATTTTTTCGTCGTTATATTATATTTTGTATGTGGGTTTTTGGGGTCGAGAAATTCATTTCTGATCTTTATTTTACCCATGACCACCGCCAGAGGGCGTTTCATACATATTTAAACTATTTTTCGTCTTTCTTCTGAGAAAAATTACAAGTTTTTCGGTAAAATTGATAAAAAAAATCGAATACCTATCCCAATCTGATGTTAATTTCAAAACTCCAGCTCCAAATTTAGTACAGTTTTGCACTTTTCTTGTACATGAGTGCACGATTTCACCGTTTTATTCCGACCCAACTTCTCAACCTTAATTCACAAATTTCAAATTTTTAAAATTTTTAGCTTTATACATTCACCTGCTATAAAATTGTAACAAATTTTTCTACTTTTCGGATACTTATAGTTCGAAAATCCAAAAATACCCTTTGCTACATCTATTCTACACTCTATCAGTGACCATCATTTCAAATGTAAACGCTCTAGCTCTAGTGGTTCGCCAAATACATTTAGTACTTTTCTTGACGTTCTAATACGAATGTCGAAAAAACACAGCCTTATCTCACACCTGAACCTGATCCTGAAACCAAATTTCAAGATTCTACCTTTAGACTTCTGAACTTTGTTCTTTGACAGTTATTGCTTTAAAATTTAAGACAGCGAATAATTGGTTTTGGGTGTTACTATCATTTGGCAGGGAAATTAGAATATGTTGTATATAGAGTTTGTATTCAAAATTTATTTTTCTTTAATGGCCCTAGAAATATATTTTGAAATATTGGGTGATATTTTAAATGAGATTACCACTCATTGATAACTGAAAGTTGCATAGATTTTATTTTCGTATTTTTTGATATAAAGGGTTAATTCTTCCAGAATTTAGATACGGTTCGGTATGGCTTTGCATATCAAACGACCTTCAGATCTTTAAAAAAAATAAATAAAGTCTCCATATAAGGGTGGGTCTCTAACGAATTTTAAATATACATCTGGCCTTGTAGAAGACTTTTAGCACGTTTGGTCTTTTATTAGAGGTCTCTTTGTTCCTTCTATGAATGATAAAACATTTAGGTCTTTTGTGAGAAGACTTTCTGGTCTTCTATAAGAATATATTTTTGTGCAAAATACTCTGCTCTTTTGGGCCTTCTAAAATAAGCCTTATTGTATTCCTAAGAAGACGTTACGGTGTTTTATTGTAAGACCTTCTGAAGGTTTTTTTTTTTTGTTTTTGTCAGAAGTCTAAAGGTAGAATCTTGAAATTTGGTTTCAGGATCAGGTTCAGGTGTGAGATAAGGCTGTGTTTTTTCGACATTGTTCAAATTTGTTTGAGCAGGTGGTAATAAATGTTTGCTGTCTACTTCTATTTGGAGTTTTCTTTGCATGTCGTTTTCTATTTCTGTTTCATCTGTAACTTCTCTTGCTCACTTATACTCCTATACATATTTGCCTTCCTCAGAAGACCGACATATTTTTTATTGTTGACTTTTTGGCCATTGAAAGTAATTTCCTTTAAACAAAACGAAATGCTTTATTCCCTTGGTAATAATTTTGGACCATCATAGCAATTTGAATGTCCCAACAACAATAAGAAACATCATCCGTTTTCATTTCCTTGTGACAAAGGAAAAAAAAAAACGCCGCTACCAATATCAATCGCATATTCGCATCGAGTGTTCAATGTGCCGCCAAGACCATTTGCCATTTCCCTCGCCCATTTTATTTGCTTATTTATTTGTGGTCGTTGTGTTTGGTGGTGTTTGTTTATTTATTGTCTCGATGTAATTTAAAATGCATAGATTGGATTGTTGTGAATACCTCGGTACGCTTTACGAACCGAATTGTCATTATCACAGACATTAGAAACGTTAAGTGCGAATACGTGCCGCAAAGACAAGGACAAATGCCGACCAAGAAAGGATTGTGGACAATAAAAAAGGATTGAAATATAACGTATTGTTTGAGATCTTCTTTGGGTTTGTATTTACAGTTAGGTTATAAATATTTGATTTTCGAATTTTAGAAAATGGAAGGACATTTCCCATATTTTACAGAATTTTGATCGTCGTAAAACTTATTAATATAAATATGTATATATATATATATATCCGATTCCTACAAAACTTGGCAAACGTCATTTTAGACCTAATTCAGTACACTATGCCAAATTTGTGCAAATCGAAAGTTATATAGGGACTTTGGTGTACCATTTACCTTAAATCGGACTAAAATATATATAGGAGCTATATCTATATCTGAAGCGATTTTCAGGAAACTTAACACACATCATTGTAGACTTTATTCATTACGCTGTACCAAATTTCGTGCAAATCGAAATATATATAGGGACTCTGGTGTACCATTTACCTTAAATCGGACGAAAATATATATGGGAGCTATATCTAAATCTGGACCGATTTTCAGGAAACTTAACACACATCATTTTAGACGTAATTCAGCACGCTGTGCAAAATTTCGTGCAAATTGAAGGATATATAGGGACCGTGTACAATTAATTGGACGAAAATATATATGGGAGCTATATCTAAATCTGAACCGATTTTTCCCAATATCAATAGGGCCTAATAAGTGACCTGTGCCAAATTTTATCCAAATCGGATCATAAATGCGACCTGTACTTTGTTTACAATTTAACATGGACAGACAGACATCCGGACGGACGGAAATGCATAAATCGACTCAGAAAGTGATTCGATGTTACAAAATATATTATTAAGGTTCCGACCCATTTTCTGTTTATTGAAAATTTTAGCCGAATTTTCGTATATAAAAGGCTGCAGTTTGAAATTACGTGTCCATGCTGAATGAAAATTATTTTTGCAGAAAATATTCGTTATTGGTTCATGGTTTGACATCACCCTTATGAAAAAAGTTCCCGACCCTTTTCCCGTATTATCTCATCGAATGGGTTGTAAGTGGCTGGAATTAGGAATACGGGTTCTGGCAGAATTAAAAATACTTTTGCTGAAAATGTTGTGAAAAATTAAAAAAAAAATAACCGGGCCGAACCTAACATCGCTTGGTAGTTCTAAACGTCTTCCTCATGTTGGAGGAATTTAACAATCCTATTCTTTGTTCGAATTAAATGCGTAGGCCATATAAAAGTTCTCCTCTGCCACATCAAAGAAATTATATCATTTCATGTTATTGAATATTCCCAATCGCATTACCCACGAGGCACAGCATCACAATCCTTTAATAAAATCAACTGTTTCATAAATCCCAGCAGTTTATTTTGTCACAACAAAACATCACAACAACTCCCCCTAGATTTCAAGAAACGACAATGTTTTTTGATGCTAAATCAAAAAATTTTCATAGCAATTCCCAATTGTAAGATCGATATGGAAATAAACATAATAACCTTGGGGCAAAAAGCAAACAACAACAAAAAATAAAAACTCAGTTAAACAATACCCCAATATAGTTTTGTGGCACTGACGAAAACATTTCCTTTTTCTCCATTGAATAATTTTATATACATGTATAGACACTTTTAAACGTAAAGTTCTTTAAATCTGAACAGGGAAATTATGGGTTATTTTATACATCACATTTTTCCAAAGCAATTGTGATATCGGAGTTTTCGGTTTGTTTCCCCAGAAGAAGACGAATATCGAACAAATGTGATGTGGATAGTTGTGCTACATGAAAAAAAAAACAACTGAAGAAATAGGTGACACATGAAAATGTGAAGGACTTCTGTGCAAATACACATAAGGATATGAGTGTGTCTGTATTTAAACATTTATGTATGTGTATATGTGTGTGTATTGAGAAAGATTAAACACAAACAGTATGAAACCGTTTTTTTTGGTTTGGTGTCATGTATTGTGGTTTATCTGATGGCATTTCTCTCGACATATGGATATGTGTGTACACACACATAAGTGCCAACACATAACCATCTCTTTAGGGATGTGGCAAACTGTCTCTTTATGTGTATGAGTGGGTGGGTATCTGGGTGTGTGTGGTGTACTCATATTTTATTGCTACTCGGTTTGTTGCACAATCAAGCAATAACAACAAAACTATAAAAATCCCTTTCACTTCGTTGAGTAATTGGTGGCGGTGTGTGTGTGTGTTTATGGGGCAGAGGGTTAAATATTGTGCCACGGGTGGGCTTAAGGGAGTGGTGACTGACCATTCAGTTGAATTGCTTGCTTTTTTGTCGTTTTTTTTTCTTCCAAAAATTCAAGTAATTTTTTTCCAGTATTATGCTTCAACAAAAGGTGACTGACTGTTAAAGCACTCTTAAAGTTATGAAGAGAGCTAGCGAGCAAGCGAACCGATTGCAGTGTGGAGGGGAGAATAAAGAAGGTCATGATAAGTGTGCCCTCAACAACTGTTGATAGGGTAACATTATCATCAACATCATCATCGCTATACTCATAAATGTTAGTAATTTTGTAACCACTGTTGTTGTAACTATTTCCACTACGTTACATTTAAATGACCGTTATGATTTGAATTTTATTGCAGAAATTGCAACTTTATGTAACCATTACAGGTTTGAGGGGAATGTTTAACTGTTGCATCCATAGCATCAAAAGTGTGGATTTTTGATTTTTTAAATGATAATTTTTATGATTGTAGAATAAAATAACACCTTCTGAAATGTGAAACTCTTACTTTTTTTAATTCATCAAACCTTTAAACATGATTTTTGAACGCTTCAACATTGTCTTCCGGCGACAAAAAATAATTTACCATTAATTATTTTCTCGTAAAACTAACACATTGGGTGATTTGTCAGGATTCTATCTCAAGTGATTGGATTGTCAAAAAGTCGCGGGGTTGAACCGATGTGTGTGGGCTCAAATTAGACCTTTTCGTCGTTTTTAAAACTTCTTCATCGTGTACCACTCGTTTTATTCTTCTGTTCTTTTTCTATAGAAAAATTGGTTAGAACACAAATTTTTATGTCCTCCTGGCCAATTTGTATGTTCTTCACCGCACTGTGTGAGCAGATTTAGATATAGCTTCCATATAAATGTTTGTCCGAATGGCACGAAAATCTGCACTATCTACTGAAATGACATGTTAAGTTTGGTAAAAATTTATTCATATTTTTACATATCTTCCGCATATATTCGTCTCTTCGAAATTTTGCACAACGTACCAAGTTGACCCCAGAGTCACGTTATTGATTTTATTTGTAATATTTGTTTTCGACCGATTTCATCCTATTTTAATATTTTGTCCAATTCATATAAATGGCACACAACCGACTCTAAGTGTCTTCGGTTCATGGCTAATGAGGGTATTCACACTTTGATGTGGCAAAAATGTACCTCATCGAAATATTGGTTTAGGCCCCATGTTTTTGAACCAAACCCGTTTCAGACAATTTGGAGTCGATTTACAAATGTTCATCCGTCCGTTTATCTGTCTGGTGCTCATCCGATTTCCAATATTTCTCCAAACTTAGTTTAGTTCGAAAATGGGGAAGAATATCCGTCCTTCTCCCTCACAAAATTGTCAAAATTGTGCAAAACAAATTATAATATCATATAGTAACCAAACTTTGTACAACCTGGTCCAACTTTGTACAACCTGGGACCCATTGGTCCACTCCTTCTAGTACCCCCCACAAATGGTCACAAGTATAAATATCTATAAGTTAGTTAGAATGTCCGATCAGAAACAAACTTTGCACAAAATATTATATTTACCAAGCCTACATCAAGTCCGAAGGGACCCGTCTACCCTCTCCTCTGGAGCCTCCCCCAAAAAGGGTCAATATTTTGTACATAATTTGAAAGGAATTGAGTAACCGGATTGAATCAACATTAAATCCGAATCCGAATAATAAAACCAGAATATATATTCATTTCGAAGACCTCCGCAAACAATAGACTGAGGGTGTATACCTGTCGCCAGCACCGACTGATACTTTTTTACTTGTTGAATGTTAATATCAAAATACGTGCTCTTTTAAGTTAATCATGGTAATCAATTATCCTTCGTTACGCAACTGTGCAAGAATTGAATTCAATTAACCTATCGAAATGCAGATTTTTTCTTGAAATGTTTGCCAAATATCTATGAGTGTATGTTCTGTTAAGAAAGTTCAATCGTGTTCAATTGTGTCAATGATGGTCTGTAATTGGGATATATTTTCTATGTTTAGTGGTTCGCCAGTTAATGAGTTTATACCCAATTTTTGGGTAAATACTCACAATAGGGGTACCTTTGTATGGGGGCTACCAGTAAACGTGGACCTATATACATACATTTTTGCACCGACATTTGGTACCCAATGAGAACGCTCTGTGCCAAATTACATCCAATTTGGTTTTAAAATGTGTCTAATAGACAAAAAATACCTTAAATCGGTAGATACGGTTATATGGGGGCTATATCAAAAATTGGACCCAGGGACCCCATTTTGGATTTCTATATTTGCTTCGACATTAAAAACATGTATACGAAATTTTGGCCGCCTATGTCAAGTGGTTTCGCAGTTAATGAGTTCATACCCAATTTTTGGGTAAAAACTCGGGTATTTACCCACGTCGTTAAAGTATCGTAAAACTATCCATTGTAAATCGATTTGATAACAGAAACTCGGAAATAGGGTGTAAGATGTTGTATTACCGATTCAATATAGTAAATACCCAAATAAATACCCGCAAATGGGTATGTACCCACCCCTTGGGTATTTACCCGGTAAATACCATCTCTACATATGAAGTGAAATGTATACTCCACTACGTATAATTGTTGCGGTTCTTAATACAAAAAATTATACGCCCCATGTCCCTACATGAATATCAATAATATATTAATAACGAAATCTCCTAATACGTCACTTTTATTAAATTCCACAGTTTTTAGATTTTCCCGATATTTATTCCAGTTTTCCAATTCACCATTTTAGAAAAATATTTTTTTTTTTAATTCATTGAAATCATTTGAATATATAGTTGAAACTATATTTGAATTTCAAAGTTTTTTTTTTTTTGGCAAACATGAATTTGCTTTATCGACCAACCACCACATTCAATGCAAAACAATTTCAATATAGAGAATAGTTATTTTTTGTTATATTATTTTAGTTCTCCGTATTTTTTGTGTTTGTTGCATTCTATAAATGAGTCATTTAAACATTTTTCTGCTGCTGCTTCTGCTATCTCTAGCAGTATGCAACATTCCATATCGTGAGCAAAGTTCAAAACCATCGACAATTTCAAAAGGAAATAAATTAAAAAAAAAAAAAAAAAAAATGGGGAAAAAACTGGCAAATCAAAGTCCAAACCTAAATCAACTGAAGCAAATCAAATATTCTAAATCCACAATCAAACACTTGCACACACACACTGAGACCAAACAACCAGCCAGCCAGTCATTCAGCCAACCAACCAACCATACGTCCATCCATCAAACAACCAATCAACCACTCTATCAATCAAAGAGTAGCAAAACTAAAACAGCACCAAACCCCAATGATGTTGTGAATGCCAAGAGTGTATGAGTGAGTGATAGAGCTGGTATGAGAGAGTGTGTGTGTGTGTTTGCATGTGGGGAAATAAAAAAAGAATAACAAAATATAGAACGCAAACAAAAAACGAAAAAAAACAAAACTATTTCTGCTTAACTTAACCTTCATTGAGGCGCCTTTTAAATATACTGCTAAATGGGCATCCTTCCTACCCGTCTATGCCTCCATAACAACAATGATGGACTTGACATAGCTAGGAACAAAAAATACAATGGTAGCATAACGGACTCGCATATGCATGCATGCATGTGTCCATAATAACACATATTCTTTGAAATGCCCAGTCTAATCCCCCTCTCCCATTTATTTGTTCATACACATACATGCATACATAAGATTGTTGGGGTTGATGCGTTTCAATAAGTCGTTTCTTTGAAAATATGTGCTAAAGGAGTAACTTGTTGGAAGCTTATAAACATTTCATTGTGGCTATAAAAATATTTCAATTCGTTTCTGGTATTGGTGATTGCATATTGTGTGTGGTATTAGATATATAGTAGAAATTGCAATATTTCAGATGATTAGAAATATTGATTATAATTGGTCTAAAAATGATGTAAGGATTTAAGGGAACCCCCCCATTCTCGATTTTATATTTTCAAGATTTTCAATGGGCTGGTAAATGAATACCAATGCATGTTAAGGTTTGCAACTTTACACATATATAGTTGAATATTTAAAAGAGAAGACAAACAATTTACAAACATTTTTTGTTGTTGTTTTTGGTGATTGAAGTCAAGTCTTAATTTTTTATGGAACATCCTTATTCCTCACTGGAACATCGGAATCCGAAAATTCCAACGGTACATGTCTGGCTCTCCTATGAACTAGGATTATTGGCTTCGCTCAAAAATCTACAAAATTGCGGACCTTTAAAAAAATATTTTTGTAAAATCGCCTATTTTTTACCACAAAAAAAGTTAAAAAATAAGAAAGATCTCGGCCGATTGGATTTATCCTAGTTCATACGATAGCTATACACTCACAGAGAAACGTCCCAAAATTTGGAATCGATCGAATTAATAGTTTTTGAGTTATCGTGCCCGCCATTCGTAAAACACAGATTCGAGAAAAATGCTTTAAAGTTTGAGAATCACTCTTTCCGTCACTTGATCCTGACACAATAAATCGACCATATCTTGACGAGTTCTTGAGATTTTCACTTGAAATTTTGTAGGGACATTCTTGAATTAGTGTAGATTCGAAAAACTAAATAAAAATTTTTGACCCCGAGAATGGGGGGGGGGGTCCCTTAGGAAAAGAGAATAACTAGAAGTTTACTCTTCTGGATTTAGAATAATCTATAACAATTTATATATGTGGAGTGGAATTTACGGGATGGAAAAATATTTAATGATCACGATGAAAACGCTTTATACAGAGTTATCCATTTCCGGGTTTCAAAAGTACTTACTTACTTACTTAGCTGGCATGTGACAACTTTCATTGCATAAGCCGAGCTTAAAAAAGATTTCCAGGCTCGTCGGTCTTTTGACAGTTTTTCCAGTTTGAAAGATGAAATTCGGCCATGTTGTCTTCCACTTGATCTTTCCATCTTATTTGTGGCCTTCCCCTTCTGCATGAACCATCAGCTGGTTTGCTTTTATATGCCTTTTGGACTGGGGCATTTTCATCCATTCTCACAACATGACCTAGCCAACGTTGTCGCTGTAGCTCAATACGTCTATCAATGCCGATGTCAGAGAATAGCTGGTACAGCTCATGGTTCATTTGACGCCGATATTCACCGTCAATGCAGATCGGCCCATAGATCTTTCGGAGAATTTTTCTGTCAAACACTCCAAGAGCTGCCTCATCTGCTTGCGTTAGATCCATATGGGTAGTATCAGCGTCTTGTAGAGTGTGAGTTTAGTCTTACGGGAGGTGGCCTTGCTTTTGAGTTGCTTACTCAGGCCATAGTAGCATCTGTTATCCAACACTATCCTTCTCCGAATTTCTAAACAGATGTCATTAGTTTTATTTATGGCGGTACCAAGGTATCTTTGACTATCTCGATGCTGTATTTCTCAAGTTCCACAGTTGTTCCGAGTCTACTGGAAGTCTTGCGCGTTGATACCATCAGCTTGGTCTTCTCGCCGTTTACTGCCAGACCCACATTGGCAGACACCTTCTCAATTTGTTCAAATTTGGCTGATACCGCTCTCAATGTTCGACCCATTATGTCGATGTCATCGGCGTAGGCGAGTAACATGTGTTGTTTGGTGGTCGGAGTGCCTTTTCTGTTCACCTTTGCCTTTCGTATGACCTTTTCCAGCAGAATGTTAAGAAGGTCACACGACATACTGTCACCTTGTCTGAATCCTCGTTCGGTATTAAAGGGCTCCAAGATTTCTTTCCGACTTTAACTGCTGATCTTGTGGCAGTTAGAGTTAGACTTCTTAGCCGACTGCCTAGCCGAATTAATTTTACAGGAATGCCAAACGCAGACATGGCTTTAAACACTTTTGAACGGATAGGGCTGTCGAATGTGGCTTTATAGTCTTTATAGTCAATGGTGGACTTGCCAGGTCTGAAGCCGCATTGGTAAGGTCCAATAATGTCAGTGACCATTGGCATTAGTAGTTCACAAAGCACGCTGGATATCACTTTATATGCGATGCGAAGGACAATTATTCTTCTATAAGGAAGGAAGTTGGCACATATCGTCGTCTCCATCGTTTGGTCTCATTTTTTGTGCACGGGACACAGGATGCTGAGGTTCCAATCATTGGTCATGCATTCTTTTAGCCAAATTGTACTAATCAGCTGGTACATGCTCCTTACCAGCATCTGACCACCAGTATTGAATACTTCGGCTTGCTGCCCGTCGGCACATGCTGCTTTATTTATTTATTATTCTTTAGCCGATTGATACCATTCTGACCTCATCTTGGCTAGGTGGTAAATACTCTATACCGTCATCTATTATTGGTTCTGGGATGTCGTTTTCATCGCTACTATTTGATACCAGAAGTTTTTCGAAATGCTCCTTCCAGATCCTAAGCACGCTGTCTGTATCCGTCACCATATTCCCTTCTTCATCTCTACAGGAAGATGTGCCTGACCAAAGCCTTCGGTTTGGTGTTTTACTCGTGGGTAAATTTCATTCTGACTCCTATACATTTCGATTTGCCCACGTTTTTCTTGTTCTTTCTTCTGAAAATACGTTTCTCCTCTCCCATTTTCTCCCGATAATTCTCCATCGCATTACGTGTTGCTAGGGATTACGTGTTGACAGGGTTGCCATATACGCTGTGTTTTTCACATCAGTAGCATTGCGACACTCCTGATTGTACCATGGATTTCTTGATGGTGGTTTTTGGTATCCAATTGTTGCTTTTGCTGCAGTTTGTAGGGAATGGGTAATTACACAGTGACACATTTTTCAACCTTAAAATCTTGAACCAATCGAGACCCCCAAAATCTTGAAGCTTGTGATGGTGGAAGAAAATCCCTAGCTGGGTTTTGCATTATTAGCTAAGGTTTTCTTTTAAATTAAATTTTAAAATATTCGATAGGAGGTGGATTTTAACACAATTTTCGAATACTACGTACTTATTATTGAGTCTATATCTCGTGAACTATTCGAAATATTGCTTTTCTCTCTTAAGCAATATTCTTCCTCTTAATTAGATCTAAAATTTTTTTCTTGAGATAAAATCAATAAAACATCACCATCATACTGAAAATAGCACAACTGCAATAAAATTAAAATTTCGACATACTTTTTCCATGTTTTTTTCACACTTATTTCAGAAACTGCTACTGACTCGACCAAACAATATATGACAAGAAGATAGCCAATAGCAAATCAAACAACTCTTCTTAAAACCCCGATTTCATTGGTTGACTCCTTCACATTGTTATAGCCTCACAAATTCATCAAAATGAACCAAAAAAAATCACTTCCAATTGTATGTTTATAGAAATAAAAATTGCTATGCTTTTTCAATAAATAGGTACAAAATTAAAGTAAAAATTAAAATGTTTGGGCCCTTTAGTTTTTTTCGAAGACATGTCGCAGCGATATATGCACAGGGTAAACGCAGGAACTGGAGGTGCGACCTTAAAGTTGTCAATATTTTGCAAGGCATACAGGATTGATAGCCAAAGTATTATTGTTTTTTGCGCCGTTGGGACACATGAGCAAAAGTCGATCACTACTCGCACACTTGGGAAAAACGTATGTCAGGAGTAAAAGATGCCACATTAGACATGACAGCAGAGCCACTAATAAAAACCAGTAAGGAAAGTAGTAAAGTCGGACGGGGCCCTTCACCACTTTGGGTATATTCAACAGATGAACCCTAACAGACGTCGCATTTTTGAAGGACCAGTAACATTAAGTTGGATCCATAAACATGTCGTTCTGCAACCGATACTAAATTTTTCATTTGATATAGATAGATATAGAAG
>NW_026879698.1:0-27753 GCF_032173495.1 Musca vetustissima | reverse complement strand
TAATTACTTGTCCATATTCTCTTCACCGTGGGTTGTGTTGTGAAGTTCGGCTTTCAATTGTGGCCTATAGATCGAATCGAAAAAAACACAAAAAATTATGTTTTCGGTCCATTTCATTCTAAAATGATTATGTGATCATCACCGAAAATTACAGGCGTTGTACTCAAAGCGGTCAGCGCTATAATTCCGCCCTCTAGTGTGGTAATGGGTTACTAAATAATATCTCAGTACGTAAGCACCCATATATATTTATGTGTAACTCCCACATCCGAATACATACGACCATATAATTGGTATCAATTTAAAGGTCAATCACATACTATTGAACATACTATTAACTTCTCAGGTCTAGGACATTCAGGGGCAAATATATACGCCATAGAATACAAATTTTGTAATTTTTCACACAAAAGTCAGGGTCCATTAGACCCTCTAAATATTGACCGATCTATATCAAAACAGGCATGCTTATTCTTTGGCCCGATCCACTTCTCCATGCAAAAATTCGCGGTGTTTGGGTCATAATTGCGGCCTCTGGAGCGAACAGAAAAACCGACAAAAATAAAGTTTTTGGTCCATTTCATCCCCTAAATATTAACCGATCTTTATTAAAAACAATAGGGGTCTTCATTGACCAGGACCCATCCTACATGCACAATTTCGTGAAGATTGGTCCATAACTGTGGCCTGTATCGTGTTTTCAAATTATAATGGACAGACGGACGGACACACATGTCTAGATCGACTCAGCTAGTCGAGATATGACGACCAATATTTCGCGGCGTTACAATGTTTTGGTGCTGCACAAAGCTATAATACCCTGACAACATAGTTGTGTAGGGTATAATTATACAACGAATATACAACGAAAACCCAAAATACAAAATTAAAGCCAATTCGGTTGAAAAACTTGTTCCAAAGACCGAATAGTGTGGGGTACCATTATATGGGAGCTACCCTGAATCAATATTAATAATATTTGGTACGGATATGTGTGATACAATGAGAACCCAAAAAACTAAATTACAACCAACTCGGTTGAAAAACGAGTCCCAAATCTCCAAAATATGTACCCAATATATCCTACATATATTTTCGTCCTATGTTATGTAAACGTTGGACCAAAACCCCAATATTTCTTTCGATTTGGACGAAATTTGGCATATCGTACTGAATTGAGTCTCCCATATATATTATCGTCCGATTTTATATAAATGGTGCACCAAGGACCCTATATTACATTCGATTTGCACGAAATTTGGCATATCGTACTCAATTAAGTTTTAAACAATGAGTGTTAAGTTTCGTAAAAATCGGCCCAGATTTAGATATATCTCCCATATACAATAGGTTGGGTAAAAATAAATCCATTATTTTTTCGTCGAAATGATCGATAAAATCGGCATGTTACCAGTCACATCGCCCAGGAGCTTCAAATCTACGATAAAACAGGTTTTAACCATTTACACAAAGCTGGATCCAAAACGAAGCTACATGTTTAGGTGCCACACCAATTAACAGAAAAACCAGTGAGCGGAGCAGTATAGTCGGACGGGGCCGACCATGCGATACCCTACACAACTACCACGAACTCTAACTTTCTGAGGATGTTTATTCCGAGTCTGAGTAATATTTCGTGATATTTGCCCCCTCTTGTCCGATTAGAGGTTAACAACACCTCTTCCTTACTTTTTTCGAATATTCAGTACAGTCCTTCTAATTACTTGTCCAGATTACCTTCACGGTGGGTTGTGTTGTGATTTTCGGATTATACTCTACTCGAAAACACACAAAAAATTATGTTTTCGGTCCATTTCATCCCAAAATTTTAATCTGATCATCACCGAAAATTGTAAGCGTTGTTCTTGACCATAACTGGAACTTCATGAAAAATGTCAAAGCCATCAGCGCGATATTTCTCCCTCTAATGTGGTAATGGGTTACTGAATAATATCTGAATACGTAAGCACCTGTAAATATTTGACTGTAACTCCCACATCTGAGTAGATACATCACTATATTTGGTATCAATTTAAAGGCCAACCACTCCTCTTGGATATGCTATCAACTCCTGGGGTCTACATCCTCCAGGAGTAAATATGTATGCCATAGAATACAAATTTTGTCATTTTTCACACAAAAGTCAGGGTCCATTTGACCCACTAAATATTGACAAATCTTTATCAAAACATGCATGCTTATTCTATGACCCGATCCCCTTCTCCATGCAAAAATTCGCGGTGTTTGGGCCATAATTGCGGCCTCTGGAGCGACCAGAAAAACCGACAAAAATTTAGTATTTGGTCCATTTCATCCCCTAAATATTAACCGATCTTTTCCAAAAACAATAGGGGTCTTCATTGGCCAGAACCCATCCTACATGCAAAATTTCGTGAAGATTGGTCCATAACTGTGGCCTGTATCGTGTTTACAAATTATAATGGACAGACGGACGGACGGACACACATGTCTAGATCGACTCAGCTAGTCGAGATATGACGATAGGTATACTTAAAGGTGGGTCTAGGACCAATATTTCGCGGCGTTACAAACATTTGGGGCTGCACAAAGCTATAATACCCTGACAACATAGTTGTGTAGGGTATAAATAGGTTGGTGGAATTTCCTTCTGCGAAGCCTTGACCAAACGTAATGAGATAAACGGATGGTGACTGAAGATGAGAAATGGATCACATAAGATAACCCTGTGCGAAAACGATCGTGGTCAAAGAGCGGCGAAGCACCTCAAACGATGGCCAAACCAGGACTAACGGCCAGGAAGGTTATGCATTTGGTGGGACTGGAAGTGGATTATTTATTATGAATTGCTTCCATATGGCCCAATTTTAATGTCCGCCATGTAGTCCGGACTTGGCACCATGCGATTATCATTTTTTCTTGAATTGCTTAATTTCTTTAATGATAAAAAATTAGTATGTAGGGTGGATTGTGAAAATCGACTACTAAAGTTTGTTTACAAATAGATAGCAGACTTCTAGAGGCATTATGAAGTTACCTTTAAAATTGCAACAAATCATTGTTGTATGACGGTGCATATTTGGCCCAAATTGGACATTCCGAAGCATGTTAAATAAAGTCCTTTAGTTAATAAAAAAATAATGGATTTATTTTCCCCCGAATTGACATAATATGCATAACGAATATACAGACAATCAATCAATTTAGAACAAAACATTCAAAAATATTAGAAAATTTTATAGAAATTTCCCAATACTTTTTCCAACAATGTCAAAATTATTCTAAATCGTGTATGGTAATTTTAAATAGATATGTATATGCGGTACTCGTGTGGGTTATAAGATTATTATGTCATGAAAAATTAACGCCATAAACGTAGTTTCTGCAAAGCATTCAATATAAGTCTGTGCGAGAAGCACGCATGGAAAGGAGTAGCTACCATAATAGAACAGGGTAGGAAAGGATAACGAATATATGTAGATGAAAGTTGTTTCTGAATCCAAAATTATTTTTATTCTAAATACAAATCAATCAAACACTGGTAGTTATAACTTAATTTGGGGCTGTTTTGTATCAGTAAAACCAGTGAGCGGAGCAGTATAGTCGGACGGGGCCGACCATACGATACCCTACACAACTTCCACGGAACTCTAACTTTCTGCGGATGTTTATTTTGAGCCTGGGCAATATTTCGTGATATTTGCACCCTCTTGCCCGATTAAAGGTCAACAGCACCTCTACCTTACACTGAATATTAATAATATTCATTACATCCCTTCTAATTACTTGTCCAGATTCCCTTCACCGTGGGTTGTGTTGTGATGTTCGGCTTATAATTGTGGCCTATAGATCGACTAAAAAAAAGGAAAAAAAACACAAAAAAATAAGTCTTCGGTCCACTACATCCCAAAATTATTATCTGATCATCGCCGAAAATACTAGGCGTTGTCCTTGAACACAACTGGAAAATTTCAGAGCGACCAGCGCCATATTTCCGCCCTCTAGTGTGGTAATGGGTTACTAAATAATATCTCAGTACGTAAGCACCTGTAAATATTTAAGTATAACTCCCACATCTGAGTACGTACGACCCTATAATTGGTATTAATTTAAAGGTCAACCACTATTTATACCCTACACAACTATGTTGTCAGGGTATTATAGCTTTGTGCAGCCCCAAATGTTTGTAACGCCGCGAAATATTGGTCCTAGACCCACCTTTAAGTATACCGATCGTCATATCTCGACTAGCTGAGTCGATCTAGACATGTGTGTCCGTCCGTCCGTCCGTCCGTCCGTCTGTCCATTATAATTTGTAAACACGATACAGACCACAGTTATGGACCAATCTTCACGAAATTTTGCATGTAGGATGGGTTCTGGCCAATGAAGACCCCTATTGTTTTTGGAAAAGATCGGTTAATATTTAGGGGATGAAATGGACCAAATACTAAATTTTTGTCGGTTTTTCTGGTCGCTCCAGAGGCCGCAATTATGGCCCAAACACCGCGAAATTTTGCATGGAGAAGGGGATCGGGCCAGAGAATAAGCATGCATGTTTTGATAAAGATCGGTCAATATTTAGCGGGTCAAATGGACCCTGACTTTTGTGTGAAAAATGGCAAAATTTGTATTCTATGGCATATATATTTACTCCTGGAGGATGTAGACCCCAGGAGTTGATAGCATATCCAAGAGGAGTGGTTGGTCTTTAAATTGATACCAAATATAGTGATGTATCTACTCAGATGTGGGAGTTACAGTCAAATATTTACAGGTGCTTACGTATTCAGATATTATTTAGTAACCCATTACCACATTAGAGGGAGAAATATCGCGCTGATGGCTTTGAAATTTTTCATGAAGTTCCAGTTATAGTCAAGAACAACGCCTACAATTTTCGGTGATGATCAGGATACAATTTTGGGATGAAATGTACGGAAAACATAATTTTTTGTGTGTTTTCGAGTAGAGTATAATCCGAAAATCACAACACAACCCACCGTGAAGGTAATCTGGACAAGTAATTAGAAGGACTGTACTGAATATTCGAAAAAAGTAAGAAAGAGGTGTTGTTGACCTCTAATCGGACAACAGGGGGCAAATATCACGAAATACTACTCAGACTCAGAATAAACATCCTCAGAAAGTTAGAGTTCGTGGTAGTTGTGTAGGGTATCGTATGGTCGGCCCCGTCCGACTATACTGCTCCGCTCACTGGTTTTATCTATATTCCTGTATTTTATATCCTTGGTCATTATACCCTACACAACTATGTTGTCAGGGTATTATAGCTTTGTGCAGCCCCAAATGTTTGTAACGCCGCGAAATATTGGTCCTAGACCCATCTTTAAGCATACCGATCGTCATATCTCGACTAGCTGAGTCGATTTAGACATGTGTGTCCGTCCGTCCGTCCATTATAATCTGTAAACACGATACAGGCCACAGTTATGGACCAATCTTCACGAAATTTTGCATGTAAGATGAGTTCTGGCCAATGAAGACCCCTATTGTTTTTGGGAAAGATCGGTTAATATTTAGGGGATGAAATGGACCAAATACTAAATTTTTGTCGGTTTTTCTTGTCGCTCCAGAGACCGCAATAATGGCCCGAACATCGTTAAATTTTGCATGGAGAATGGGATCGGGTCAAAGAATAAGCATGCCTGTTTTGATAAAGATCGGTCAATATTTAGCGGGTCAAATGGACCCTAACTTTTGTGTGAAAAATGACAAAATTTGTATTCTATAGCGTATATATATGTCCCTGAAGGACATAGACCCGAGAAGTTGATTTTATATCCAAGAGGAGTGGTTGACCTTTAAATTAATACCAATTATATTGTTGTATGTGCTCGGATGTGGGAGTTACACCCAAATATTTACAGGAATCTCCGTATACATATATTATTTAGTAACCCATTACCATACTGGAGGGCGGAAATAAAGCGCTAATCGCTTTGAAATGTTCCATGAGGTTCCAGTTATGGTCAAGGACAACGCCTATAATTGTCGGTGATGATCAGATAATAATTTTGGAATGAAATGGATCGAAAACTTAATTTTTTGTATTATTTTCGAGTCGATCTATAGACCACAAATGAAAGCCGAACATCACAACACAACCCACGGTGAAGGGAATCTGGACAATAGCTGTACTGAATACTCGAAATATTCGGAAAATATGTCACTGAGGTGCTGTTTACCTCTAATCGGGCAAGATGGGGGAAATATCACGAAATATTGCCCAGGCTCGGAATAAACATCAGCAAAAAATTTGAGTTCCGTGGTAGTTGTGTAGGGTATCGTATGGTCGGCCCCGTCCGACTATACTGCTCCGCTCACTGGTTTTGGATATACAATCAACTTCTCGGGTCTATGTCCTTCAGGGGCAAATATATAGGCAATAGAATACAAAATTTCTAATTTTTCACACAAAAGTCGGGGTCCATTTGACCCGCTAAATATTGACCGATCCTTATCAAAACAGGCATGCTTATTCTTTGGTCCGATCCCCTTCTCCATGTAAAATTTCGCGATGTTCGCGCCATAATTGCGGCCTCTGGAGCGACCAGAAAAACCGACAAAAATTTAGTATTTGGTCCATTTCATCCCCTAAATATTAACTGATCTTTACCAAAAACAATAGGGGTCTTCATTGGCCAGAACCCATCCTACATGCAAAATTTCGTGAAGATTGGTCCATAACTGTGGCCTGTATCGTGTTTACAAATTATAATGGACAGACGGACGGACGGACGGACGGACACACATGTCTAGATCGACTCAGCTAGTCGAGATATGACGATCGGTATACTTAAAGGTGGGTCTAGGACCAATATTTCGCGGCGTTACAAACTTTTGGGGCTGCACAAAGCTATAATACCCTGACAACATAGTTGTGTAGGGTATAAAAATTAATGTTCTAATTTAATGTATTTGTAAGAAAAAACAGACCTCGTCAATTTAAATATATTAAAACACCAAATTACAGAGTATCCTTATTTAACACAGAAACGTATTTATCTTCATCATAATATTCAATGTACCCAGAGAAGCAATAAAACAGCCATCTCCCATAACGAAAAAAATCATCATTCGAATAATAATCACCTAGAGCGGGGACTAACAGCCTAACAACAAAACATGATTGGCTTTGGAAATTGTGTGGCACGAAATGTCTAACAGAAAACACCAACCAGCCACCCATCTCAGCCCAGAGCTAAATGTATTATACGATTAGAGGAATATTTAACAAAAGCCTCTAAACAGCCTAGAATATTGTTAGGCATACAAATTTATACGGAACTCCATCCATTCATCCACCCACAGTCGTACGTCAACCATGACAGTAAACAACGAACCCACCTCACCCCACGTCTAAGGCGAGAGGATGTGAGATTGGCAACGATTTAACAAACTCAATCAATGAATCGTTGAATATGATTGATGATGATTTAACTAATCGCGCACACAGCAAATGTTCCACATCCAGTCAATTCCTTTAGAGTCACCGCTGTGTGTGCGAACGCCTTCTGGCGTTGACGGATGAATGGTTGGAAAAGTTCAATTGACTGACTGCTGGTCTGATATGTTTATATTTACTTCTATATTATATTGTAGCTATGTGCTTTTGTGTATATATCTAAAATGGGATTAGGGATTATGCGATTATTAACCATTTTGTTCCTTATTGGGAAAAATGTTCAAACTTATATAGGAAAGAAAATAAAAAGATAATATTGTAAATAACAAATTGTGGAGGGAAAGGAGGTAAAATGGCGGAAATTTAGGAAATGTGTTTAGAAAGGGTTAATAATTTAAAATATTGGTTCTATGCACCGAATTGACTTGAAGGAAGACTTCGATCAGAGCTGAAGCAATAAAAACTTAAGTAAATGTAAATTATTGACATGAGAGCTTCATTATATTACGGTAAACCGGGTTAAAAAATGATCCGTTCCGTAATAGAAAGAAATCTCAGATCTTGGTTCTGTAGTGTTTGTCAGAACCGCAACCCCAAAAATATCTATCTTGGTGAAATGCAAGGGATGAGGGGAATAAGTGCATTATCGTGGTTGGTCCGGATTAAATCGGATGCGGGAGTACTGTGTCATCGAAATAGGATAGGACCCTCTGTTTCCTCAACAGCAATATGTGCAACAACTAACACCACATTCACCACTTACCGCTAATGCACGCTATTGGTCAATGAACGTGATGAGCTTTGTCGTACAACCCCTGATGTCAAAATAATAAGCGTACATAAGAAGAAGAAAAGTGACTGGGCCACCTGAAGCAATGTCATTTTCGATAGACGTACTTTCCTCAGCCATGTGTAAATAGATAAGCAAGGTTTCGGAGAATTTTACAATCATAGCTTCAAAGAGCTGTCCTTCCCCTCATATCCTCGAATAGCAGAGAACTTTCGACAAATCGTCACTACACTTGAACAAATACCCGAAGTAAGACTTCCCAGCAGATGTGGCAGTAGAGGTAAAGTGACGAAATTCTTCGGATGACCCCTGAAGACTCAAGGATAAAATAACTTATTCGTGGAGTCAATAGGCTGGTATGCGCTCATATAAGGAAAAAGTGACTAGATCATCTGAAGTTATTTAACATTGTAACCGAGACAAGGAAATTGTGGGCAACAGTTAAGTAACTCTCGAAATCTAGGAGAAAGGCAGTTCTTACATTTCACGAAGTACATGTATCAGATCCGAACATGAGTGTGATACGTTGTATAGGAGCTCTGTCAGCCATGAATGTACCTCCTCATTTTACAAAGAAAGTTGTTGCAGATGTTCTAAAGAACTCGTAGTTCTCCAAAACGTGAACTTCGATATAATTTCAATGAAAATGCTTAAACATTTGAATGAACCTGTGGTCGAGTATTTAATATCAGCAATCAATTTGTCGTTGGCCACCCACAGAATCATACAGGGCGATTTTTTCCTCTTGCGCCAGTGACACTCCGACAGTACTGCACGTCTGCATTTCCGCACATATAAATTGAGAACTGAGCATGAAAAGACCGTTCAACCGAACAGTTATTGTAATTTTAGACGTATTAAATGTTCAACCTCTAATTTCGAAATGTATGCGAATGATTGAACAATCATGAGGACGGGTCCTATTACTGATAACATATGTGAAGGGTTGAGGAATATGAAAATATCTGCTGCCAAATCCACAGTCCCACTGTCAGTATGGAAGTAGCAAGTAGGTTCTCAAATCGTGTGCCTGCCGCATTTCGAGCACTGACAAGTTGAGCAATGTGGCGCCAGTCACTATGAATGTAAATAATACGAAGTGGAAAAATACTCAGGCATGTCAAAATGCCGCCCTAGAACTGCTACATGATGTGTACTTATGGCCACATTGGACCGTCTTCATCAAAAGACGAAAATCATCGACATCGACACAACCAAATGTCAGAATTGAAAGCCGCTAAAGGTTATTTCCTCTTCTTCTTGAGAGGGTGAATATAATTTTCCATGTTTTTGAGAGGACGAAGAGAGCATGTCCGTCAACACAACCAAATAATGTCAGGTTTTATTGTGGGGAACACGCTTGCCATAACCTTATGGAGAAGCTTCCACCACACAAAAAAGTAAGGAGATATTCTGATAGTCTAGAGAGATGTAGATTCAAAGGTATAAATGTATCCATCTAAATCCAGGCTCAAATTAGTCAGTCCCGAATATCATTCATACTAATTCCGTCGCTCAATCAGTAGACCAATACGTTTAGATGTCTTACTGTCAACCATCCTTTGTCACCACTGATACAAAGCCTATATAAAAAGAAGTAGTCTAAGCACAGCCAAATTGATGGGTCGATGTCCAGCACATGTCCAGCTTGTGGATTAGGACCACACGACACATTGCACCTATACAAATGACTCGCTAACCCTACTCACCCTAATTCATGATGATCTAGAGGAAGAGATCCGAAGGTATAAAGGTGAACATAAAATTTAGTCGTTCGGGTAGTAGAACAATACCGTATAAATGCTATACGATAAACCATCCATCCATAGCATCAGAGGCCTAGACAAACAAGTAGTCTTAGCACGGTCCAGATCAGGATGATGAAATGCCATCAATTCCTATTGGGCATAAATTGATGGGACGATATCTAATATATTTCCAGCATGTTGGTTGGGACCACACTGCACTTTGCACTTATACATCTGACCCGTTAAGCCTGCTCACTTGTCTCCAAATTCTATAGGGAATGCAGTTCATACAGGTTGTTACATTCCTAATGTAAGAACCGATGCATGAATTTAAATACAGAAGAGCCCGAACTAGACAATACATAACAATCCATATGTTGCGTTCAGTTAATACAAAACAACGTGTTAAACATCTATTTATCTCTGTATGATTATTTGTTGTAGTTGAGCGGAGCAGTATAGTCGGACCATACTAACTTTCTGCGTATTTTTGAATCAAGTCTATATTTCTTTATTTTTGCAACTTCTTGCCCGCTAAATAATGACCGATCTTAATCAAAATAGTCATGCTTATTCTTTGGCCCGATCCCCCTTTCCCCACGTAAAGCAAAATTCAGGCTCCGGGAGCGACCAGGAAAACCGACAAAAATAAAGTTTTTGGTCCATGTCATCCTATAAATATTAATCGATCTTTACAAATAGGGGTCTTCATTGGCCAGAACCGGTCTTACATACAAAATTTCATGAATATTGGTCCATAGCTGTGGTCTATATCGTGTTTCCAAAATATAATGGACAGACGGACGGACACATATGTCTAGATCGACTCAGCAACTCGAGATATGACGATCCGTATACTTAAATGTGGGTCTAGGATCAATATTTCACAGTGTTACAAACCCTTGGGTCTACGCAAAGCAATAATACCCATACAACATTGTTGTGTAGGGTATAAAAATTATAATTTAGAAATTTCTAAAATGAAATTTGCATTTATTAAAAAATTAGTGTTTCTAAAAATGTACAATTTATTATTTATAACAATTATAGTTCACAAATAAAGATTTTTAATATAATGTCCCCTATTTTTCCCTTTCCAACAATAAAATGTTCATAATACTCCTTTTTATATAAAAAACGTAATAATTAATAAACGCTGAAATTTATGTAGAACTATGTCGCCGGCAATTATTCAACCAAAAAAATTTTAATTAATTTTTCTTACGTTTTATTATTTTGCTTATCACCTTAATTGACCATTTTGTAAATGCAACAGGCCATGATGGCCATGTAACTTACACAACAACTTAAATTTTATAAGAAATCCGGTTTCTGAGTAGGCCACAACAGCAAATGCTTAGACATTTCAAAATGTCATTGTATTGTTAACAGCTCTTTTTTATAGCCTTCACATTAAATGACCACGCACAAGAAAAGGATTTGGCACGACATTTACATGTATGTCGGTCTGTATGTATGTGTGTATTTGTTTTTGTAATGCTAATGATGATGACGCCATACAATTTAAATATTGCGTTTTGCTTTTAATTGTTAGCAATCACGCACACACTAATGTGGAAGTGTTGTGTTGAATGTCAGCTTGGGGGGGTTGGAATTCTAGGAAAAATTCAAAGTGGATATATATTTTTATAAACATTTTTGAAGTGATTGTTCGGAAAGAAATATGAATGCAGAAAATAATTAAAAATAAAAATATATTTTGCGTACGACCATGTGTTGTGTTGTTTTTTTGTGAAAAAATTAATGTTTTAAAAGGTGAAGCAACATCCTATAGTATTGTGAAATCCTGATTTATGAGCCTACCACTTTCGATTTGAAATGTTCACGATGTTCAACCGGCTGGCAAATGAGTATACATTGTATGAAGTACTTGTTACTTTGCACACATGTACTTGAAAACCAGTAAGGAAAGTAGTAAAGTCGGACTGGGCCGACTATATGATACCCTTCACCACTTTGGGTATATTTTACATATGTATCCTAACAGACGACGCGTTTTGTTATAAATCTATATCTGAACCGATTTCAGGGAATCTTGGCAGAGGCTAATTTATATAACATCAGTACGTTGTGTCAATAGGCCTAGCTATGGATCTTTTCACGAAGCTTAGCAACATTTCATTCTTGACTTAAGGGGACCCCCCCCATTCTCGGGGTCAAATTTTTTGTTGATATAATTCGAATCTACACTAATTAAAGAATGTCCTTACAAAATTTCAAGTGAAAATCTCAAGAACTCTTGAAGATATAGCCGATTTATTGTGTCAGCATCAAGTGACGGCTAAAGGGCTTCTCAAACTTTAAACGCGTTTTTCTCTAAACATTTTTTTGCGAATGGCGGGCATGATAACTCAAAAACTAATAACCCAATCGATTTCAAATTTTTACACGTTTCTCTGTGAGTGTATAGCTATCGTATGAACTAGGATAAAGCCAATCGGTGAAGATCTCCCTTATTTTTTAACTTGGTTTTTGGTAAAAAATCGGCGATTTTCCAAAAATATTTTTTCAAAGGTCCGCCATTTTGTTAATTTTTGAGCGAAGTCAATAATCCTAGTTCATACGAGAGCCAGACATGTACTCTTTCTAACACCGTTGGAATTTTTGGATTCCGATGTTCCAGTGAGGAGTTATCATGCCCGCCATCAAAAATAAGGACTTTTCTTTGATCACAAAAAACAACAACAAAACAACAACATTTTTTTTTTTGTAAATTATTTTTCTTCCTTTTTAAATCTTCAAATATATATGTGCAAAGTTACAAACCTTAACAAGCATTGGTATTCATTTACCAGACCATTTAAAATCTTAAAAATAAAAAATCGAGAATGGGGGGGTTCCCTTAATTCAGTACCCTATACCAAAATTCGTGCAAATCGAAAGATATATAGGGTCTTTGGTGTACCAATTACCTTAAATCGGATGAAAACACATATGGGAGCTATATCTAAATCTGAACCGATTTTCACGATTTTCAAGACATCATTCTCGATCTTATTCATAACTCTGTGCCAAATTTCGTGCACATCAAAAGATTTCCAGGGACTTTAGTAGACTATTTACCTAAAATCGGGCGAAGCTATATATGGGAGCTATATCTAAATCTGAACCGATTTTCACGAAACTTTTCACACATCATTCTATACTTAATTTAGTACGCTATGCCAAATTTCGTGCAAATCGAAATATATATAGGGACTTTGGTGCACCATTTACCTTAAACCGGACAAAAATATATATGGGAGCTACATCTAAATCTGAACCGATTTTTCCCAATTTCAATAGGGTTCGTCCTTGGGCAAATAAGTGACCTATACCAAATTTCATCCAAATCGGATCATAAATACGACCTGTACTTTGTTCACAAAAATACATGGACGGACAGACGGACATGCATAGATCGACTTAAAAAGTAATTCTATGCATATTCTCAAAAGGAACCATGTGTCAATCTCATTTCCTTTTGCCTGTTACAAACATATGCACAAAGACATAATACCCTGTACCACAGTGTGGTGAGGGTATAAAAATGGCCAATAACGTCCACATTTTAACATAGGTCCCATATTAAGTTCCTGGCCCATTTTCAATATTTTTAAGTTCTTAGCCGCATTTCCCACAGAAATTGTTGTAATTTAGCATTCCGATTTCCTGGAGGGTAAAAATGTTTGCAGAATATATTCCATTTAGTTCCATGTTTGGGCATAGGTGTCATAAAAAGTTCTCGCCTCATTTTCAGCATATGTATGATCTTAGCTACATTTTCCCGTCTTTAATATATTAAACGATTTGTTTTCGATTTGATAAAGGGGAGGTACTAGAAGTAGGAATCCGATGGATTGCACCTTTAGCTTTAATCTAGGTTTTATAGAAACATTATGTTGTGCAAAGTTTGGGTGCAATTGGATATTTCGTTCGCTATGGTTCAAATCGATGTCACCGTTCGCATGATATTATAAAATTATTTTGAGAAAAATATTGACTATTTGTGTCGTAGTAGTCCGACATTTTCCATCTTTGAAATTGATATATGTTTAGAAGAAATATTGCGATGTGGTAAATTTGGATAAAATCAGCAAGAACGACATTCGGACAGACATTTGTAAATCGACTCCAGATTTTCAGAAACAGATTTGATCCAAAGAAACTTGGGTCTTCTATCTAATATTTCAATAAGACTTACTTGTTTAGATGTTAATATATTTTTTCTATATTTAATAAACTAATTCTAATAAAATGTTTTCTTTCTTTTAGGTAAATTAAACCCACATCTATTTATCCAATGAACAATTCACTGTAAGTTAACTCCTGGGAATTAATTAAACATATATTTCGTTGAGCCCAGTAGCTTAATTTTGAAAAAAAAATTACAATATCTCTTACTCAAAATTTAAAATAACTTTAAATTACCAAAATGCCACATAATAAATTGTAATAATGTGAAACAAAATCTAGCAAAAACAAAAAACAAGACTCAGAGGACTATTACCGTACGATGATGGTGGCATTCCATATGTGAATGCACGTACGTCAGGGCCCATTTATCTTCTCTCGTTTTGCGAACACAGCTGAGTTTTAACATGGGATTACATAGGAATCCATTTGGATTTGTTAGAAGCAAATATATTTATGTTAGCCCGGCATATGGGGTATGGTAGCAGAAATGCATTCATGTCACTCGGTTAATATTTAGGGGATGAAATGGACCAAATACTAAATTTTTGTCGGTTTTTCTGGTCGCTCCAGAGGCCGCAATTATGGCCCAAACACCGCGAATTTTTGCATGCAATGTTCCTTACCACAAACACATATTTTTTTTCTTTCCAAAGCAAAATAATATGGTTGGGTAACAAATTACCAGCTAATTGTAATTGAGCCAATTAATTCGAAGGATTCATAACGGATGTGCCAAGTCTTGTGGAAACACTTGTGTTGTGTATTTTTGTTAGCTTTTTTTTACTAATTGGAGTTATTTATCATGGCGAACAAATAGCATAGCTTGGCAAAATGGTTTTCTATGCTGCAATTTGGAGTAACTGTACTCTACAATTGCTTACAGCTGATTACAGGAAATTATAGCAAAATTTTGCAAACAATAATTTCTGGATTTTACATTACCATTAGCTGTAATATAGACTATAATAACTGCAATAAGGCAATTTGAGAAAAAAAAAACAATTTAAAATTAGAAAACAATTTTGATTAAAAAAATGTAAGGAAACATAGATTCTTACAACAGAATAGTAATGTGTTTACATATAAGAGAAAAAAAACTTACCCGATGTACTGATTTCAAATGACCTGAAAAATTGAAATAGAAAATACTATTAAATGAATGGTAATTTTTTAAATTGTCATTAAAAGTATATTTAATAAAATTCTTTGAACTACGTTATACAAAAAAGTCTAATCTACAAGGGTTACTATACATCAACGCTTTAAAAGAATTCATTGAGTTCTTGAAAAAACAAACATAGTCTTGAAACATAATTTTTAAAAGGCTCAGGCTTTAACAATCTTTTTTTAAGAAATTCACGCCTATATATAGGTGTGGCATTTAAAAAATATTTAAATTTTTCAATACGAGTGTTGTTTAATTCCTGCTGTTTTAAAAATTACTTATTATTTTTATTTCCTATATTTTTAAGCATTTTTATAATGGTGAAGTTTTGAAAAGTTTTTTTTTCCTATTTTTTCAATACTTTAAGAATATTGCTTCAAGGGTTATTAATATTTTTTAAAACAAGGATAGCCTTTTACCAACATCCAAATTGTATCATATTTAATACCATTTATTACTTGTCGTAGACGTAGGTGCGATTTTCCAAAACTTCCTCAATTCTACTCTCCAACATTAACATTAAATAAACATTTTACGATCCCAAGCCTATTCGTTCACATTGAACTAAATTGTACAATATTTAGTACAATTTAGTACTTCTCGTACTTATAAGTACGACATTGCAATATTACCTTGTTATTTACCTACCTGCATTTTTTAACTTCTACACTCTAATAGCCATTTTGACTCCAGCTCTATCTGTCCACATTAATCCAACGTGCACCAAATTAAGTACTTTTCGTACACATAAGTACGATGTTTTAATGATACCTCTATCCTGTACCCCAATATTAATCCTAATTCTCAACTAAATTCTAATAATATCAAATTTAGTACAATTTAGTACTTTTCATACACATAAGTACGAATTTTTAAAATGGAGCATCTACATCTTTCTAACTTTCCATCAGTGAACCACATTCCAAATTTCAGAATTCTAGCTCTTCCCGTTTGTCTAGCCTTAATCCCGGGCAATGACCCTTAAACGGGAATAAACCTTAATCCGGGGTCAATGGCCTTTATTCCGGGGTAAATGACTTTTAATCCGGATTAAGCCTTAATCCGGATTAAAGGTCATCCGGGACTTTTAATCCGGATTAAGCATTAATCTGGGGTCAATGAACTTTAATTCGGATTAAGGCTTAATCAGGGGTCAATGACCTTTAATCTGATTAAGCCTTAATTCGGGGTCAATTACCCTTAATCCGGTGTCAATGACCCGTAAGCCAGATTAAGCCTTAATTCGGGATCAATGACCCTTAATCTGGATTAAGCCTTAATCCGGGGTCAATGACCTTAATCCGAATTACCCATAATCCGAATTAGGCCTTAATCCCGGGTTAATGACTCTTAATCCGGATTAAGTCTTAATCCCGGATCAATGTCCGTGGAATAAGGGTCATTGACCCCAGATTAAAGCTTAACCCGGTTTAAGGGTCATTGACCCCGGATTAAGTGTTAATCCGGTTAAAGGGTCATTGAACCCGGATTAAGGGTTAATCTGGATTAAGGCTTTGACCTCGGATTAAGGCTTAATCCCCGGATTAAGGGCTAATCCGGATTAAGGGTCATTGGCCCCAGATCAAGGGTTAATCCGGATTAAGGATCGGATTAAGGCTTAATCCGGTTAAGGGTCATTGACCCCGGATTAAGGGTAATTGACCCCGAATTAAGGCTTAATCAGATTAAAGGTCATTGACCCCTGATTAAGCCTTAATCCGAATTAAAGTTCATTGACCCCAGATTAATGCTTAATCCGGATTAAAAGTCCCGGATGACCTTTAATCCGGATTAAGGGTCATTGGCCCCAGATCAAGGGTTAATCCGGATTAAGGATCATTGACCCCGGATTAAGGCTTAATCCGGTTAAGGGTCATTGACCCCGGATTAAGGGTTTATCCGGATTAAGGCTTAAGCCAGATTATAGGTCATTGACTTAAGATTTAAGGGTTAAGGTCAAGGGTTAAGGTTTAATCCGTATTAAGGGTCATTGACTGCGGATTAAGGCTTAATTCGGTTTAAGGGTCATTGACCCGGATAAAGGCTTAATCCGGATTAAGGGTCATTGACTCCAGATCTAGGGTTAATCCGGATTAAGCCTTAATCCGGTTTAAGCGTCATTGACCCCGGATTATGGCTTAATCTCGTTTAAGGGTCATTGACTGCGGATTAAGGCTTAATCCGGTTTAAGGGCTAATCCAGATTAAGGCTTAATCCGGTTTACGGGTCATTGACCCCGGATTAAGGGTCATTGACCCCGGATTAAGGGTCATTGACCCCGGATCAAGGGTTAATCCGGATTAAGGGTCATTGACGCCGGATTATGGCTTAATCCGGATTAATGGTCATTGACCCCGGATTAAGACTTAATCCGGTTGTGAGGTCTAAGATTTAATCGTGACTTAAGATTTAAGGGTCATTGACCCCGGATTAAGGGTCATTGACCCGGGATTAAGGGTCATTGACCCGGGTTTAAGGGTCATTGACCCGGGTTTAAGGGTCATTGACCCGGGTTTAAGGGTCATTGACCCGGGTTTAAGGGTCATTGACCCGGGATTAAGGTTAGACAAACGGGAAGAGCTAGAATTCTGAAATTTGGAATGTGGTTCACTGATGGAAAATTAAAAAGGTGCAGAATCTTCATTTTAGAAATTCGTACTTATATGTATGGAAAGTATGTACTAAATTTGGTACTATTTGCATTTAGTTAAGCGTATAGAGATGGAATACTTAAAAATAGGAATTAGGATTACTATTGGAGTACAGGATTGAGGTAAAATTCGTACTTGTGTGTACAAAAAGTACTAAATTTGGTACAAGTTGGATTTGGATGGATTGGATTGGATACGAACTGATTTTCCCATTCATCTTTCTAGGCTTAATTCAGTACGCTGTGCCATATTATGTACAAATCGAAAATATTTAAGGACTTTGGTGCTACATTTACCTCAAATCGAACGAAAATATATATGGGAGCGATATCTAAGTCTGAAGCGATTTCAATGGGGTTCGTTCGAATCATAAATGCGACATGTACTTTGTTTACAATTTAACATGGACCGACGGACAGACGGACGGACATGCATAAATCGGCTTAAAAAGTGATTCTATGCATACTCTATAAAAAACCATGTGTCTATCTCGTTTTCTTTTACCTGTTACAAACATATGCACACAGACATAATACCACAGTGTGGTGTGGTGATCTGCTAACAACGTAGCGGCCCTATGCTATTTAATAAATATTTTTTGAGGTCTCCAGGCTAATGTAAATAGTAGCTCTACCCTACTCTATATTTCATTAAAATTAATCGAAATGTTTTGCATTTTTGCGGTACATTTCCACCTTTCCTTTTTATATAACTTTTTTTAGTTTTCTATGAATTCAATGCCATTTCTTAAAAAAATACATTCTATATAATATTTTATTTTCCCTTTTTTTGTGCAGCAGCAAAAAATAATATCAGAAAGTAATTGCTTCAAACAATATTTTATTGATATTTTTTAATTGAGAAAATAACAACAACAAAAATATAATTAAACCTGTATATGACTTCATATTTTATTTTACTTTTATATGACATCTTATGCAGATCCCAAATATTCCATTCCATTTTCGTATATCATTTCCTCACACAAGTAGCAACAATACTATGTTAATATTCAAATATGTGTATATCTGTGGTCCGATTTTAGTAGAAATTGTATTATTATTTTGCATTCAATTGTGGCGTGTTGCAAGTAATTATGTTTTGCAATTGATGCAATTATATAGGCGATGAATGAGAAACCCCAAAACAACAATTCGAATGAATGCAAACACACACACTTACTCGGACAAGGATAGCTGGAAAAATGGCAATGGGGGGAAACAGCAGCAATAAAACTAAACATTAAATGGAGAATTTCTGTAACAACAACAACAATAAACCTCATTTATATATTTGTATGCATACGATTCGAGTACAACATCAAAGAGTAAACCACAAATCCATGCATTTACATATGTTCAAATCTACACCCATCCGATGGCGGCAGTGGACATACAACCACCCACCACAATGAGATTTTGTGAACAGCCATTGGTGTTAGAATAAAACAGCAGAAGCAAAACCACACCAGAAGAACAACAACAAATGGGTGTCTGAAATAAGAAATAATAATAACAGAGAATTACTCGAGAATACAAAACAACAATCGCTGCCAGGACACGCAGTAACGTAGGAGAAATAACGAAAGCAATAAAGAAACCCAAACAAAAAACAAAAGAAAGGAAAGGAAAACAAAGCACAACACAACATATTATTTTAACACCCTTGACGTGACGATCAAATGTAACGCCTTCCGCTTTAAAAATTGCAAGGAATGTCCGCCCTACATGCATTCGTACATATGTAAATGCACATCCTGCTAAGTTAGGTTGTGGGAGAGGGTAGTGGGAATAATATTGTAGCTCACTTGTATGCAGCAAAGGAACCACCATTTTCGCGAATATCTAATCACTGTTTTCATGATACTAACTGCATTACAAATTACGTGCTCCACATGAAAGGAAAACACGTGGGGGGTTTTTCAACCATTGTAAGGATACAAGGGAAAAAATATATACAAGGACTGCATTGTGGGACGTATATAAATCATTGATGGAAATTATGCCAGTAAAAAAAATAATATTGTCTACAGTTGTAAGAAGTTGAAATTGAGCTTGTATATCATCTGGACCTAGGCATTGTTATATGCTAATTTCAGTATGTTTTGTGCATATCGGCCACATTTTAAGTTCTTGGTGCATCACGTACTTAAAATCGGGAGAAAATATAGCAGCAAATCTGTACCGACTTCAACAAAACTTTCCACACGCTATGTTATATTAACTTCAGTACGTTGCGCAAAATTTTGTGTCAATCGACCTACCTTTAGGTCTTTGGTGAACCATTTACTTAAAATCGGACGAAACTATATATGGGAGCTATATCTAAATCTGAACCGATTCTTACAATACTTAGCACACGGTAAGCTATACTAAATTCAGTACATTGTGCAAAATTTTGTAGCAAACGGCCTAACTTTGGGATTTTGATGCGCCTTTTACTTAAAAGCTGACACAACTATATATAGGAGCTATATCTAAATCTAAACTGATTCCAACTAAACTTGCCACACGTTATGTTATAGTAACTTCAGTACTTAGTGCAAAATTCTGTGCCGATTGGACCCATCTTGGTGAAGCATTTATATCCAACTTCTGGGTTATACTAACTTCAGTACGTTGTGCAAAAGTTCTGTCAATTTTGTATAAAATCGGACGAAAATATATATGTAGAAGCTATATCAAAATCTGAACACTATACTAAATTTCGTGCAAATCAAAAGATTTATAGGGACTTTGGTACACCATTTACATTAAATCGGACTAAAATATATATGGGAGCTATAACTAACTCTGGACCTACACCTAATTCATTACGCTATGCCAAACTTCGTGCAAATCGAAAGATATATATTGACTTTGGTACAACATTTACATTAAATCTGACGAAAATATATATGGGAGATATGTCTAAATCTGGACCGATTTTCAGGAAACTTAACACACATCATTCTAGACCTAATTCATTACGCTGTGCCAAATTTCGTGCAAATCGAAAGATATATAGGTACTTCGGTGAACCATTTACCTTAAATCGGACGAATATATATATATATATATATATATATGGGAACTATATGTAAATCTGAACCGATTTTTCCCAGTTTCAATAGGGTTCGTCCTTGGGCCAAAAAAATAGGTTTGCCAAATTTCATCCAATTCGGATCATAAATGCGACCTGTACTTTGTTTACAATTTAACATGGACAGACGGACGAACGGACGGTCATGAATAAATCAACTCAGAAAGTGATTCTATGCATATTCTCAAATGGAACCATGGGTCTATCTGGTTTTCTTTTGCCTGTTACAAACATATGCACAAAGACATAATACCCTGTACCACAGAATGGTGAAGGGGTATAAAAACCGAACGATAGTCCGGTTATCGATCTACGTATACTTTTTTGTGTATTAACCGTAGAGGTTAAAGGTTGTAGCGTATTCCCTATCGTGACTGTAGTTTGACAAATTTAGTTTTAATTAAAATAAAGACTTCCCCTAAAATAAATTACAATATATTAAACACATGTTCTATCAGCTTCTTCCTGAATACCTCTTATACAGGTTCGAAATTTTTATTATCATAGTAATACAATTGAGAATCAGAATTGATCCAATTTCATCTATTACCGGCATATATCTGTCGGCAACACCTGTATATATTTTCTAACTAGATTGATATTAAATAACTGCTCTTTAGCTAAGATGGCTCACATTAGTAATACTATACTCGCTGCTTTGGTAGAAAAACGTTTCATAAATAATCCAAAAATTTCAAATATATAACATTTAAATCAAATCATTTGTTAACCCATTGCAATATCGTATAAATTGATTACTGCGGCCTTTGATTGCAAATCCAATCCGCAAAATTATAAAACTTTTACGATAAGCCCATAGAAACAATAGCGGATAATCGTATGCTCATAAATCAATCATGCGGTTATTACTAAACCTAATAATAAATTAATTTGAAGATATTTTCATTTGTTGTGTGTGCGGATAATCTCTTAGCCATAAATTAATCATTTAAATCTAATAAATCACCATGGCGAAATATGATTGTTATAAATTTAATAAATCCCAATGGATTGAATATATGAATCACTAACGAATATTCAAATAAGTATTTAAATTTTGAAAAGTAAAAGCAATGGAAAATTGTTTTAGGTTTCGCGGGACTGAACTTTGAACTTGCTCGGTCGAAACCTTTATATGAGCATATGTTTTTGTAAATTAGTCTATGATCTAACACATTTCGAATGTACGTGATTATTGTATATATTCCAATTTATACAAGTAATAACGTCGTTAAGTTCGGCCAGGTCCAATATTTTATACCATCCCCAATGAGATGTGCATTCAAAATGTCTTAAGAAGGTTAGGATTTGTATTTGGTGACTACGACATTTTATATTGCTTTTCTGTATGTTTTCTAAGCGGAATCCTTGTGTGGGTGCCTCGAAAAAATAAAAAAAAATATAATGAGAACTTTCTGGAAAGAAGTTATTTATTCACATGGATTCTGGAATACCAAATTAATGTCATTTCAGAGTACAGAAAATTTGTCGCGTCCTTTTTATATGGTAGTAATATCAAAAGAAGATTGAGTGATTCGACCTAAAACAACGATATTTTTCGTTGTGCAAGTCCAAAATGCCTTTCAAATTTTTATAGAATAATTTTTTAAGGGAACCCCATCCATACTCGATTTTAATTTTTCAAGATTTTCAATGGGCTGGTAAATCAATACCAATGCTTGTTAAGGTTTGTAACTTTGCACATATATAACTGAAGATTTAAAAGGGAAGAAAAATAATTTACAAACAATTTGTGTTATTGTTTTGTTGTTGTTTTTTGTAATTAAAGAAAGGTCCTTATTTTTGATGGCGGGCATGATAACTCCTCACTGGAACATCGGATTTCGAAAATTCCAACGGTGTTGGAAAAAGTACATGTCTAACAAAATGGCGGACCTTTGAAAAAATATTTTTGGAAAATCTCCGATTTGTTACCAAAAACCAAGTTAAAAAATAAGGAAGATCTTCACCGATTGGCTTTATCCTAGTTCATACGTTAGCTATACACTCACAGAGAAACGTGTAAAAATTTGGAATCGATTGGGTTATTAGTTTTTGAGTTATCGTGCCCGCCATTCGCAAAAAAATGTTTAGAGAAAAACGCGTTTAAAGTTTGAGAAGCCCTTTAGCCGTCACTTGATGCTGACACAATAAATCGGCTATATTTTCAAGAGTTCTTGAGATTTTCACTTAAAATTTTGTAGGGACATTCTTGAATTAGTGTAGATTCGAATTAAGTCAAAAAATTTTTTGACCCCGAGAATGGGGGGTCCCCTTAAATGCCAAACAAGACGTGAATTTTTTAAAGAATATTTTTAAATGACTTTTGATTGGTGATGATAAACAAGTAATTTGAAACTTTTCTGCAAAGTAGTTATTTATTCATCAGGAATCCGGAATGTCCCTCTTTATGTCGTACAACAACGACATTTTTCGTTTGAAACTAGGCATAACCTTGTAGGACATTATGGTGTATGGTTGGTGGCAACACGTATACGTCTAGGTGTTCTAAAGGGATTTTTAAAAGAATATTTTCCTAAGTTTATTTAAGGTCTGAAATTTTAAGTGAATATTTTTTTTAAAAAATTCAAGGAATTTTTTCCTAGTCATAAATGCGGCTCCGATTTTTATAGAATAATAATATTTTACATGAATATTTTTGAAGGACCATTGTTTGTGAGGTTTCAAAAACATGGGTCAGGGTGTAGCATTAGGCGCGGAGTTTTTCAAAAAATATTTCAGGGTTTTACATAAGGGGTGGATTATTTAAAGAGTATTTTCCAAGCTTTTATAATGGCTATATTTAGACGTAAATTGTTTAAAAAGATTTTGCTCAATGGCTATATATAAAGGGTAAATTTTTAAAGAATATTTGCTCAAGGCCTATATAAAGGGCAGATTCTTAAGGTCTATATGTAAAGCGTGAATTTTATAAGAAAAATATTTTTTATAGCTCTAAAAATATTTTTAAAATTCGTGCTCATGTAGGGCCTTGAAAAACGATTTTAAGTCTCAGGCAGTCCGTTGAAAAAATATTTAAAAAATTCACGTGTCACGTAGGTGCTTGAAAAAAATTATCAAAAAAAAAAAAAAAAAAAAACACGTCTCATATGGGTTCTTAGAGACATTATTTTAAAATGTCCAAACCTCGATTTATAATTGATAATATTCTGGACATAATTTGGTGGAAAAATGTGGTTAAGGCCTTCAAAATATCGAAAATGGTTAAGATTGGAGGTATAGGCTAAATAAGTGGATAAATATTAATAATTTTAGTATATTAATAATTTTATTAATAATTTAAAATAATATTAATAATTTTAATAGGTACGTTTTCAACTTCGTGAGAACCCTAAGTACCAAGTGACAGCCAATTAGGTTTTAAACCATTTCCAAAATCTTAAATCGACATAGAATTTTATTCTTTATGGTGTGTCCGGGTAATATTTCGAAGTTTGCAAACGGAATGATAAATTGAATGTACAATACATAAAAAGGCTGTTAAGTTCGATTGGGCCGATATTTTTATACCCTTCACCACAATGTGGTTTTGTGCACAGGCAAAAGGAAACGAGTTAGACACATGGTTCCTTTTGAGAATATGCATAGAATCACTTTCTAAGTCGATTTATGCATGTCCGTCCATCCGTCCGTCTGTCCATCTGTCTGTCTGTCCATGTTAAATTGTAAACAAAGTACAGGGCGCATTTATGATTCGAATTGGAAGAAACTTGGCACAGCTCATTTATTAGGCCCAAGGACGAACCCTACTGAAACTGGGAAAAATCGGTTCAGATTTAGATATAGCTCCCATATATATTTTCGTCCGATTTAAGGTAAATGGTGCACCAAAATTTGGCACAACGTACTGAACAATGCCTAGAATGTTGTGTGCTAAGATTCGTGGAAATCGGTTCAGATTTACATATAGCTCCCAAATATATTTTCATCTGATTTTATGTATATAAAATTCCATGAAATTTGGCATAGCGTACTGAATTGAGTCTAGAATGCTGTATGGTACATTTTGAGCATTGGCATTATTGCGTTTTGTTAAAATTGATGCAGATGTAGCTAGCTTCCATATGTATTTCGAATGGGTGTCTGATTGAGATTAATTTTTTAACAGTGTGACGTACCGAATATCGTGTATCAGGGCATGAGTATGCTCCTTCGAGGGAACATTGACATGCAATTGTAAGGATACATAAGTACAATATACACAAAGTGGTGAGGGTATCATATAGTCGGCTCAGTTCGACTTTACTACTTTCCTTACTGGTTATACACTCTCATGGTGAGGACAACAAAATATTTAAAATTGGTCGGAACGTGGGTATATGTCTAAATATGGATCTGCATTTTAAGGTTTCAAATGGCTCTGGATGCCAAACGGCAGTCACGTGGTCTGAAAAATGCAACTAGGCCCATCAACATACTTAAAAGGGGGGAGGGACAATTGTATGGTGTATAGGTTATGGATATATTATTTCTAACCAATTACATCCGGTTGGGGTGATGCATAAATGACATATTTAATGTCCTGAACCCCCAATTTTTTAGCTTTATTCTCTTCGGAAGACAATTTGTTCTTCACAGCCGTCATATTATTTTATAAAACGAAAACTAGAGTTATATGCTACTTAATAGTGTTATATTCGTACACAATATCATTTACGTTTATAGCTCGACTATGAATATTTCTCATTAACTTATCCTTAAGGACGGCGGTTCTGTTACTACTAAGTCATATATTTTACACATTTGATTTCACCCCCCCAAACACCATCCAACAAAAGTTCTCAAACATTGTAAATGCTAGACGCTGTAAAAAATCTTTTATAGTTACTTAGTATACATTATATGCACTCCCCTCACATTTCTCTTAGCCATAGCTAATGTTGCCTTTTAAGCCACCAATGTATCACAACGCGTGGGTGCCTGCCATGCAGCCAGCCAGCCTGTCTGTCTACGTTACTGGTGTTTGTTTTAGAGAGAGATAGAGAAAAAAACTGCATGGATAAACGATATAAAATTACTATTCAACATTTGTAAAACGAAAATTTACTATAGAGTTTTTCCCAAAACAACAGCAGAAAAAATAGTTGGCGTCGTGACGCTTCGTAACGCCTCTGCTGCTTCCATGCGGACATTATGGTGTCGTTTACTTCTTTTTCGTTATTTTCTCAAGCACGTTTTTCTTTTTTAAAAGTTCTTCCATTTTGCCGTTTTTTTCGTATGGAGTATATTTTTATAGTATCAGCACATGATATTACGCCATTGACGATGATGAGGATGATGGTGATGACGACAATGCTAATGTCGATTGTTGTATAATTTAAATAAGCTCTCCCTAATGGCAAATGGAAGACAACATTGTTTTTTTTGGTATTTCCAATGAGTTAGGAGGAGGAAAAAGCAAAAACTTTTGCAATTAGTTGTTAATTTTGTACTAAAATCGTTTTGCATTTGGGTGTTTTAAGTAACACGTCCATTTTTATCCCAAGATTTTTAATGACAATGTAAATAATGGGGAATGTGCAAAGGCATTGGAATATGAATAAGAAAAACCGAGAGATTTTATAACATCAGACATAGGATAGACTTAGAGCTTTAAAATTTTTTTTTTTAACGCCAAGGTAAGTTGCTTTGTAAAAGGGGCTAAACATAAGGACTTATAAACTCAACATTTAATCATCGAAGAGTATTTGCGCGAACTTTATAAAAAATTATAATCGAAGTTCGCACTTGCTGACCGTTATTTTAAGAGCAATAGCAATTTCGTCAAAGTGTCGAGAATATCGCGATCGTCCGCGAGTCCGTAGGAATCGATGCAAATTTATAAATTCCATGGTTTTCTTGAGAATTGAGCATCGCCCAGACAACGTTATGATGAATTTCATATAACAATAATGGTCTAAAAGATGAAACCGAGGGACGTTCGGTTTTCATCTGCTAAGAACACTATACTAATTTTTATAATTTCTATGATGGTACAGTTTCATTTGTAGTATTTTGAAGTTACTAGTAATTTTCGATCTTCCGTATTCATGGAGTTGAAGTCAAAGCTTCTGCGAAGACAATTTGTCAATATATGACCATGTTTTGACATGGAATACATACAACGCTCACCACCATATTTTCTGACCGCTATACCACCACTTTGGTCCTTCAGTTCTCCAGAGCGGTGTAGATCCCGAAACAAACATACTTTGCACCCATTGATGCTGTTTAATTGCCACACATGAAGAAAACAATTCGCGTGTCATCGATTTGATGTGTTCCAAATCGGGTTCTGCAGATGTCAATATCGATGTGAAAATTATGCTGGAGTGGCATTCGACAGCCCTATCCGTTCAGTGCCATGTCTGTGTTCTGCATTCCTATGCGGTATGCAGGATAACTTTAACAGGCACAAGATCAGCAGTAGGACATCTCGGAGCCCTCAAATAATGAACGAGTATTCAGACAAGGTGACAGTTTGTCGTGTGACCTGTTGACACCTGTGACATCCTGCTGGAAAAGGTCATACGAGAGGCAACGGTGAACAGAAATGACATTCAGCAAACCAAACCGCATATGTTACTAGTCCACGCCGAGGACATCGACATAAAGGGGTCGAACATTGCGGACGGTAATAGCTACCTTTGAATAAATTGAGAAGAAGTCTTCAGTAAATGGCGAGAAGACCAATCAGATGGATGGTATCAATG